>NC_090655.1:46241169-46508669 GCF_040937935.1 Hyperolius riggenbachi
GGAAGAGGAGAATGCACATGGAATGGGCGGGGCACTGCTGCATCGGAAAGGGAAATCCCAACATACTTGGCCTAGGGGCACAAAAAGTATAAATCCGGGCTTGGCTCTGAGCAACTTTTTTCCATGCTTGAACTTGTTTTGCTCCATTTTACTTTGATAAACCTGCTTCAGTCTCTGAAGTAATAGGTCTGCTCACCAAAAGTTTTATAGACCTTTTTGACATACTGATGCTATTAAAAAGAAGACTTTTACGACTTTTCTGCTTGATAAGCTTTTCAGCTTGATGAGCATCTTTCGTTATCTTTCACTCTGCTTGAAATGAAGTCTTCTTTTCCTCTCTTTCTAGGTGAGCACATCTTGTCTTTCGCTGCCTGTGTTGGCAATGAAGCCATTGTCCGCTTGCTGATCGAAAGTGGGGCTGATATTCGAGCTCAAGACTCCCATGGTAAGCAGCACTGTCATTTGTGGGCACAGTTCACAGTTGCAAATACAAAATTACCAACAACCATTGAGGAAGGTATAATTAACGGAGGGTATACGTACCAATAGTTAGCAAAATATATAAAAGGAAAACGTACTTTGAGTACAATATACAAATATATAGTACAAAATCTAAAAGCTGCTAACACTAAGCATGCCAACATACGTACCCCCTCCCACCAGTTAGGCTCAACCTATTCCAAAAGCCCATATGCGTGCACTACAATGGCTGGAACAAAAATCACAAACACAGAATATATATGTATGCACTTAGAGAAATATTTCTTGTTCAGACCTTAAATCATACATGTCAAAATCCGGCCCACGCGCCAAATCTGGCCCTCAGAGCCATTAAATTTGTCTCTCAATTGGTTTTCCACTTTGCATTTTGTTTGGCCCACTCTAGACCACCAGAGAAGTTATATTAAAAGGTGAAGTCCTGGAACACCTGGGAAGCCATATGGGTGATGGAAGAGGAAAGCACTAGACACCAGGGAACTGTATAGGGGAAGGAGGGGACCACTAGACACCAGGGAACTGTATAGGGGAGGGAGAGGGACCACCTGGGAACTTTATAAGGGAGAAAGGTGGCCAGTAGACATTGAGGTTGGCCCGTGACTAGGTGCCAGTGAAAAAAATCGTCCCACTTTGTATTTGAGTTTGACACCCCTGCTCTAAATAGATCTAATTGTAAACTTAGTAAGTTCCTCATTAAAGCTCCTCTATGTTGTATATGACTTAATTGAATGCAAGTCGCAACCAGAGCAGGAAAAACCAGTTCATTAGAGGTCAATACAGTTCACAAGATGCAGATGAGCTGAATGCAAAGATCCACATAAAAAAGGACGGCTGATTGCATGTGCCAGCTATTCAAGTGAACTTTGCTGGACATTCTAAGGCTTGCATAAGCAGACAAATGATAACAGTGATATCCAGCAAAGTTCACGTGTAGTAGCAAGCAGGCTGAAGCAAGCATCACAGTTCACAAGTAGTAGCAGGCAGATAAGGCAGATGATAAGGCAAAAGGATGGAAAATGCTCACCCACTGGTTCTGATAAAACCCACCTCCGCAGCAGTGGATACTAGTGCAAGGTCGCTAGACCCCCAGCAGACATCCTCGGGGTAACGGGCAGCTACCGGTGGTGGGGAACAAGCAAGTGGGGGCCGCAATGTTGCTGGCTGCAGTTGGTCTCTGCTGCGATGTGTCCTGCCTGAGTCAGAGTGTAAGTGCCAGTAGCAGAAGAGAAGAGCCAATTCAGAGGCAAAGAGGAAATGCTAGTGATGCAAAAAGGAGTGCAGAGCCACGTGTGCCTCTACATGTGTCGCCGGTAGGATCACATCTTCCTCAGGCGGCATTTATGAAATTTGTTACTATTAGTGGTGCTGTTTGGGGTATAGTTAAACTCTGTATAGCAAACTATTTGGTTTGCTTCAACAAGAAATAGTAGTGATATTTGGGACACTTATATCTGCTGTCCTCCCAGCTTCTATGTCCACCAGCACTGACATGGCCACTTTTGCAAGCTTTTACGGTACATTGATTGTGTGGACCTTCAAAAATAAAGGGGCTTTTTCTGCTACAGCCAATCGGAGGTTTTTTTGTTTAAATATCTGAGGGCCCATCCTTGCATTAGGGTTCTCTTAACTACTAGCAATTAGGCCCTGCCTAAAAAAAAAAAAAAAAAAAAAAAAAAAAAAAAAAAAAAAAAAAAAAAAAAAAAAAAAAATAGTAGACCACCCCTGCTTGAAGATTCATTTTCATTGACCATATTGTTCATGCCAATAATTTTCTCTATTATTTAAGAAAGTTGGCTTACACAAGACTTTAAATAGTTAAGGGTATATGTAATAAAATCTTAAAATATCTTTTTATCTTCTGCTTAGTAGTTTTAATATCTGTCTATCGACCTCCTAGTTTACCTCCTAATTAAACTGTACCTTTTTTTATACGTCAATCTTTACTGCACAGCAGCAGAGTCAATTCCATTCCATATGAGTTGTCCTTAACTTTATAAGAAATGGTTCTAAACAATTCTGGTTAACATAAACCAGAAGTAGAAGTAAAATATGAGCAGAAAATTAGTGATGATAAGAAAATACGGTAACTTTCTGGTTTGCCCATATAAAACATTTTTGTGATACAGTATATTACATATTTGAGAAAATAGGCCTGTATTGACCTGTATTGTGACCTGTATTGAAGTCAACAGAACATAAGGAACTTTATGACATTTTGCCACTGCAGAAATGTTCATGAAAAAAATTGAATTTTTCGATGACCAGAACGTTCAT
The DNA here is from genome assembly GCF_040937935.1 of Hyperolius riggenbachi. NCBI lineage: Eukaryota > Metazoa > Chordata > Amphibia > Anura > Hyperoliidae > Hyperolius > Hyperolius riggenbachi. The sequence continues at coordinate 46,243,942 of NC_090655.1, forward strand.
AGAAATGATTGTTTTTGTAAAAACTTCCATTTCCACGTACATTCTCACCATGTCAAAATGCATTTTTTTCACACACATTTCTCTTTCTTAGCAAAATATGTACTTTACATGGTACTTTACATGGTGAAATTTGTATAAATGACCAACCACCATTTAGAGACTTGCAAACTAGTCACCTGATCAGATGAATTTCATGCTTCTTGTATTGCTCTCAATGTATGCTGAGGAATAGCTTGTAGGTAAACAAAAATAAGGTACCCTTTTACCCCTTTAAAAAGTCTGGAGGTTTAAAGAACAATTTTTTTTATTTAAATTCTCCTAGTAAAATATATTTTTAAACCTATTTTTAGGATTAAACCTTATAAATAAAACCACAAATCCTGTTTTTTTTTAGGAAATACTGTCCTTCACATCCTCACCTTGCAGCCCAACCAGAACGTTTCGTGTGTGATGTACGATCTGATTTTATCCCACGATGATAAAGCCAATGATGATGATGAAATGGACCTTCAGATGATCCCCAATTACATGGGCCTCACCCCCTTCAAATTATCAGCAGTGGAGGGGAATGTTGTGGTGAGTTAAATGAGGAATCCAGTTACTCCTCTGTATTCTTTAAAGCCAATAAAGTGTTGCAAATTCTCATCCAAAGAAAACACAAGGTGGTCTCAATTGGACACCCTATTTATTTATTTCTAAATGAAGGAGATACCTGGGTAGTTGAAACAGAGGTAAATCCAACCATCATGGGAGGGCTAACTCTATAGCAAGGCTCTATGGCCTACCTATACTTTGAGGAGAGAGGATTATTTTTTGAGAATGGATAGGTGCACATTATGGACAAAGTATATAACTTTTTGGTAAGAGGAAGGGGGGAGACAATTTATGTCATGCTAGTACAACAGTGGTGTGTGGCCACCTAAAAGGATATCTATCGATAAAAGATTATATTTTATGACTATTTTTTTTTTGTTTAATACTGTGTTAGGGCACACATCACCACAAGTACCAGGAACCATTTCTTTCCTTACACAGCTGTGCCTCTTTGACCCATCCTGATACAGAAATGTGTTGAGTCTGTAGGACAGACCATATTCCTGCATCGGGGGAATATTCCAGCACATCTAGCTACCTGTTACCACCTCTGATCAGCTTTCTTCCTCAGCCTCTGTACATACTGTGAGGAGAACACAGTGAAGTATTTTTGAGCTGTGATAGGCGTGAAGGATGATATTAAAGGGGAACTTCGGCCTAAACAAACATACTGTCATTAAGTTACATTAGTTATGTTAATTAGAATAGATAGGTAATATAATCTCTTACCCACCCCGTTTTAAAAGAACAGGCAAATGTCTGTGATTCATGGGGGCTGCCATCTTTGTCATGGGGGCAGCCATCTTTTTGGTTGGAAGGAGGTGACAGGGAGCAGGAGACAGTTCCAACTGTCCTGTGTCCTGTTTACCCCACCCAGCTGCACACGCTAGGCTTCAAATGTAAAATTCAAAATGTAAAAAAAAAAAAATTGCACCAAAACAGAACGAGAACAACATCAGAAATCCCATCATGCTTTGCACAGCATTAGGGGGAAAATGCCCGGGCAGTTTTTTTCTTTGCAGCTAAAAATGAGGCTTGTATAAGAGAAAAAAAATTCTGATGCTGTGAAACGGTTAAAGAAACACCAGGCCTTTCCAGTGCTGCTGAGTCAATTTTTAGTCTGGAGGTTCACTTTAAAGCAGACAGTGCGAACTGGGGTAATAAATGCAGTGCCCCTGGCATGAGTGGTAATGTAAACCCTAATACAGAGTATTTAAAAAAAAAAAACTGGTTTATCTATAGTTGTCCTTTAGGCCTCTTTCACACCAAGACGTTGCATTTTAGGGGACGTTAAGGTCGCATAACGTGCCCCTAACGCACCGCATGGTGGTGTTGAAGTTGGACGTTAGATTGAGCCGCGTTATGCAACTCTTGGTGCGCCGTTTTCTTTCTATACTGGGAAGTCCGGATCTTTTCAATGATTCGGATGATTGGAATCGGATCATTGAAAATATACGGATCTTTGAACCGAATCTTTGAATCATTTCACTAGGGAAGCAAGAAGCAGGGGTGCAGCAGAGTGAGAGGTGCAGAAGAATGATCGGGAAGGGAGAGATGCAGCAGGAAGATTGTGCTTGTGCACAGAAGCTGCAGTTCCTGTTTCTTCCAGACATCCACTGTGATCCGAATTGTTCTTTGTGGTGATCCGGATGATTCAACTCACAAAAAAGATCCGGATCAAAGATCCGATTTGTTCATGATCTGGACATGATCTGATCTACAGTGCAGTGATTATTAGCCATGTGGCTAGACACAATAGTGGACTCTCCCCTCCTCCTCTCCTGTCACACATTACCGAGCATGTGCAAGCAGTCTAACGTAGCCACATCGGAGTATAACGCACAGAATGCTGCACTTTCATTTAACGTGCAGCGTTATACTCTTATGCAATGTGGGCACTATGAACAGCCCATTGGTTTGTTTGTTTTTGTTTTTTTTTAGTTGCTGTGAATTGAGCTGCGTTACAGGCTGCTGTAACGTAGGACTTTATTGTCCCACTGTGAAAGCAGCCTTAAAGTGACTCTGTAACATAATGTTCAGCCTCATTTCTTCTATCCTATAAGTTCCTAAACCTGTTCTAATGTGGTCTGGCTTACTGCAGCCTTTTCTAGTTGCATTGTCTCTGTAATATATCTAACCACCTTTTCTTGAAGACGAATACAAAGTGGTGTACACGTGAGAAGTGGAATGACAATCATACATGATTCCAAACATTAAAAAAATAATAATTGCAAAGTAGGGTGCACGTAATTATTCAGCCCCCTGAGTCAATACTTTGTAGAACCACCTTTTGCTGCGATTACAGCTGCCAGTCTTTTAGGGTATGTCTCTACCAGCTTTGCACATCTAGAGACTGAAATCCTTGCCCATTTTTCTTTGCAAAACAGCTCCAGCTCAGTCAGATTAAATGGACAACGCTTGGGAACAGCAGTTTTCAGATCTTGCCACAGATTCGCGATTGGATTTAGATCTGGACTTTGACTGGGCCATTCTAACACATGGATATGGTTTGTTTTAAACCATTCCATTGTTGCCCTAGCTTTATGTTTAGGGTCGTCCTGCTGGAAGGTGAACCTCCACCCCAGTCTCAAGTCTTTTGCAGACTCCAAGAGGTTTTCTTCCAAGATTGCCCTGTATTTGGCTCCATCCATCTTCCCATAAACTCTGACCAGCTTCCCTGTCCCTGCTGAAGAGAAGCACCCCCAGAGCATGATGCTGCCACCACCATATTTGACAGTGGGGATGGTGTGTTCAGAGTGATGTGCAGTGTTAGTTTTCCGCCACACATAGCGTTTTGCATTTTGGCCAAAAAGTTCCATTTTGGTCTCATCTGACTAGAGCACCTTCTTCCACATGTTTGCTGTGTCCCCCACATGACTTGTGGCAAACTGCAAACAGGACTTCTTATGCTTTTCTGTTAACAATGGCTTTCTTCTTGCCACTCTTCCATAAAGGCCAACTTTGTGCAGTGCACGACTAATGGTTGTCCTATCATGGGCAGATTTCCCCACCTGAGCTGTAGATCTCTGCAGTTCGTCCAGAGTCACTTGACTGCATTTCTGATCAGCGCTCTCCTTGTTCGGCCTGTGAGTTTAGGTGGATGGCCTTGTCTTGGTAGGTTTACAGTTGCGCCATACTCCTTCCATTTCTGACTGATCGCTTGAACAGTGCTCTGTGGGATGTTCAAGGCTTTGGAAAAAATTTTAGTAGCCTAAGCCTGCTTTAAATTTCTCCATAACTTAATCCCTGACCTGTCTGGTATGTTCTTTGGACTTCATGGTATTGTTGCTCCCAATATTCTCTTAGACAACCTCTGAGGTCATCACAGAGCAGCTGTATTTGTACTGACATTAGATTACACACAGGTGCACTCTATTTAGTCATTAGCACTCATCAGGCAATGTCTATGGGCAACTGACTGCATTCAGACTAGTGTTGGGCGAACAGTGTTCGCCACTGTTCGGGTTCTGCAGAACATCACCCTGTTCGGGTGATGTTCGAGTTCGGCCAAACACCTGATGGTGTTCGGCCTTTTAAGTTCGGCTTCGCCCCGAACTATTGAATGGCCGCCGAACAGGGCCCCTGTTCGGCCAAACAGGGCCCTGTTCGCCCGAACATGCCGCAATACGGCCCCCCTATGGGATCGCAGGCATAAGGGGGGAGCATGCCCCGATCGCGGGGGGGGGGTCGGAAATTCCCCCCACCCCCTCCGCTAGCGCTCCCCCCTCTGCACGCTTCCCCATACAAAAGTTTAAGGAAAGTACCGGTGGTAGTGGATGGCCTGGCAGTGGCACTGTGGAGTGAGGAGGAGGAGTCCGGAGAGTGACGCGTTGAGGGAGGCCGGGCAGCGGGCGTGAGGTCAGAGAAAGGGCGGAAGTACCAAAAGGGTACTACCGCTGAACCGCCCGCTGCCCGGCCTCCCTCAACGCGTCACTCTCCGGACTCCTCCTCCTCACTCCACAGTGCCACTGCCAGGCCATCCACTACCACAGGTACTTTCCTTAAACTTTTGTATAGGGAAGCGGGCAGAGGGGGGAGCGCTAGCGGAGGGGGTGGGGGGAATTTCCGACCCCCCCCCCCCCCCCCGCGATCGGGGCATACTCCCCCCTTATGCCTGCGACCCCTTAGGGCCCCCAAAAGCGGGATGTTCGGGGAGTTCGGGGTTCGGCCCGAACATGCCGAACATCGCGGCCATGTTCGACGAACTTTCCCGAACCCGAACATCCAGGTGTTCGCCCCATCACTAATTCAGACCAAAGGGGGCTGAATAATTACGCACATGCCACTTTGCAGTTATTTATTTGTAAAAAATGTTTGGAATCATGTATGATTTTTGTTTCACCTCTCATGAGTACACCACTTTGTATTGGTCTTTCACGTGGAATTCCAATAAAATTGATTCATGTTTGTGGCAGTAATGTGACAAAATGTGAAAAACTTCAAGGGGGCTGAATACTTTTGCAAGCCACCGTGTGTGTATATGTGTGTGTATGTATGCATCCATCACTTCCTGGTTAGTGGCCATGGTTTTTGTTTGTAAACACTACAACTGTCGATTTAAAAGCCAGGATCGCAGCGGAAACGGCAAAGAGGGGCCCAGGAGAACATAATGAATAGAATGGTATGCTTTTTATTGTAAGAATTTGAGTACAGATTCTCTTTAAGGGAGGGAATTAGATTTAGCCAATGAAAGCCTGTAGTTGCTTTCTATTTAACCAAGTGCTGGCTATTTTATTAGCTGCTTTCTTCATCAGTTTTGCTTGGGTAATTTCTGCTCCTCACCATTAGCTGTACAGATGCTACTCAGAATCTGAATAAATCCTCAGAATATTGATGCATGACCATAGTAAATAAGAATAACGTGCCTGGACCTAATGTTTCATATTGCCTCCTCTTACAATCATCATCTTCTATTTTAACATGATCTTTTAGATGTTCCAGCACCTGCTGAACAAACGCAAACATATTCAATGGTCTTTTGGTCCAGTAAGTTCCATCCTTTATGATCTCTCAGGAATTGACTCTTGGGGGGAAGAGCAATCTGTTCTGGAGCTTGTGGTATCTTCTAGGAAAAGAGAGGTATGGAAATGGGAGGCATCATGGATATCTGTAAATTGTGCTTTATTTAGTCACTGGTAGACAAAGCATGAAATGAATTCTTATGTAGCTTTCCACTTTCCCTCCAACTGTCTTCTCTAGGCGCGACGTATACTGGAAATGACTCCTGTGAAGGAACTGGTCAGTCTGAAGTGGCGGAGCTGTGGTCGGCCATACTTTTGGTTTTTAGCAGCAGTCTACTTCCTGTACATGATATGTGTGACCGTATGTTGCACGTATCGACCCCTGATAGCAATTCCGCATAATGCCAATGACACACGTGACATTACCATCATGGTACAAAGGCCTCTCAGTGTGAGTAGCTAGAGAAAGGGAGTAAACTTTAGAAATATCGTGCAGCTGAGTTACAACTTCTGACTGCTTCCCTTTGTTCTTTAAATCCAACAGGAAGCTTATGTTAACTATGAAGACAAGTTGCGATTGGTTGGAGAGCTGATAAGTGTACTTGGAGCAATTGTTATCCTACTACTTTTGGTAAGAACTACAGAAATAAGGAAATTTGGAAGAATATTTGATAGATGTTTTGCTAATTTGGGAAAATGTGCATTTTAGTAACTTCTATAATGCTAGGAATTTATATTCTGAACCGTGCGCTGTATAATTGCAGATATGTTAAGTTGCAAGGCAGTATTATTGTGTTTTAAGGTGCGTACACACCTTTGACCTGTGTCACCCATCGGGGATGAGGACCCGATCCCCCTTGGACGACATCACTGGGTTGGCCAGTACAGATGTGTGTCAGCTACATAGCTGACAATGAATTCTGTTGCTATGTGGGGGGCAGAGTGGCGATGGTGTGACACGTGTGTGTGTGTGTGTGTGTGTGTGTGTGTGTGTGTGATGGCGGGCGAGCAGCAGGAACAAGGAAGTTGGCAGTCGGTTCTTTAACTGGTAATTTTGTGTTTATTCATAATTTCACTTTACTGTAATTACTTGAAACTTAAGTGTAATTACAGGAAAATTGGTCATAATTTACGTGAAATTGTGCATTATTACGAATAAGCTATTATGAAAATAATTGTAATTCAAAAACTATCCATATACTCATAATTTCACAACATTTTTCACAGTTACGATTTTGCTATTCTGAAAATTATGCAAAAAGTGGTACTGCCTTCAAAGCGTATAATACTATCTTAGCCATTAGTTGAAGTAACAACTCAGATACAATGTTGTCAATAGTTTACTAAGTCAATAAATGAAAAAGTGAAGCTTTCAAAATCACTTTCTTTGCTAGGCATGCTAATACTTAATATTACTAATTTCATTTTTTCCCCCTCCATGTTAGATCCCGGACCTCCTGAGAGTTGGAGCTACCAGATATTTTGGTCAAACTGTTCTTGGAGGACCTTTTCATATCATCATGTAAGAATTTCAAAAAAGTACCTATTTTGTAGATTGCAACAAAGACAGCCTGGACTGCTGCATGTCTCTTAAATTTGTCCTTAAATCCAAACAGCAGTGCATGCTCTGCAGATAACTTCACGCGTGCATAGGTGGGGTTTTTAGTGTCTCCTCAATGAGCATCCAGAAAACCAGGGCTGTGGAGTCGGAGTCGGGGGAATTTTGGGCACCCAGATGGGAGTTGGAATCGGAGTCGTGGTTTCATAAACTGAGGAGTCTGACTCTGGAGTCGGAGTCGCATGATTTTTGTACAAAATCCTCAGCCCTGTCAAGTATTAGACTAAGGAGTTGGAGTCGGAGTCTGAGCAATTTTGGGCACCCGGAGTCGGAGTTGGAGTTGTGGTTTCAGAAACTGAAGAGTCTGAGTCGGAGTTGGAGTCGGAAGATTTTTGTACCGACTCAACAGCCCTGCAAAAAACATACCGTGTTGCTGGATCACGGTTTGAGAATCTGTTGGATATTGGATACTCTCTCTGGTTATACAGCTAATCCAGCTATCAATCATAATAGGGCAAAATGGAGACTAATAAATGCACAAGACAAGAGTTCTTGGTGGTTGAGGAAAGGGTTACATAGTTACTTGGGTTGAAAAAAAACATATGTCCATCAAGTTCAACCAGAGAATAAAGTAGGCAAGGTTTTCATCCATGTTTGCTAATCGCAGCACAGTTCATTTAGAAATATTATATTTTGCACTCTTCTGGGGGACATTTAGTGAGATGACTGCGTGCTCAAAGTGCTGTGTGTGCCCTCATGCAGTCACAACCTTAGCATCCTCTATTGCTATGCCACTAGTTCCAAGTCAATAGCTCTTTGAGTAAGGACTGGACTACTTGCCTTCAAGTATCTTGAAATGGTTAAATTATTTAGGCAATCTCATGTGTTCAGGTAAAGAAATGACTGTATCAGTTGCCTGTAGCAACAGAAGACAAGATACAAGAGCTAAGGATGGATGCATCTCCATCTTGTCTTCTGTTGCTATAGGCAGTAGTCATTTCTTCACCTAAATACATGAGGTTACCTGAATAATATAATTTAAACATCTCGAGATACTTGAAGTCAATCCGTAAAGAAAACCTGAGGTGAAAATAAACTGGTGAGATAAACCAATTGCATTTATCCTCCTACTCCTAAAAATGATATCCCATGGTTTTGTCTTATATTTAAACATTTACAAAGTAGATTGAACTTTTTATTATCCTTGTTCGGTGGTAGTCTATTAAGTGTACCAAAGTTAAAATACATGAACTATGACCTTTCTCTATCTCTCTCCTGCCCTTTAGAAGTTATATTCTGCCAGGAAAACTCTTATGGCTGTAATTTGCTTTTTCAGATAGGGTTTCTATATTCCCAGCAAGACAGAAGCTGTCACTTGCATGCCTGAAAATTAACTCTTTCTGGAAGCAAAATAAAAAAAGATAAATTGCCTGGTTATTAAAGAGACTCTGTAACAAAACTTTCAGCCTTAGTTCTTCTATTATATACACAATAAGGGAAAGAGGCGCCCTGATTTGAATAAAAGCTTTTAAAACCAGTTTAAAAACGAAAAAGAAAAATGAGGTATCTTACCTCAATGACGAAATCTCTGTAAACTTACAAAAGATTTTTATTTGAGCACAGGCAACGCGTTTCGCGGGTCTGAGCCCGCCTCCTCAGGCCAATACAGTGCCAAATGACAGAAATCATGTAGCATAGGGAGCTATGCTACATGATTTCTGTCATTTGGCACTGTATTGGCCTGAGGAGGCGGGCTCAGACCCGCGAAACGCGTTGCCTGTGCTCAAATAAAAATCTTTTGTAAGTTTACAGAGATTTCGTCATTGAGGTAAGATACCTCATTTTTCTTTTTCGTTTTTAAACTGGTTTTAAAAGCTTTTATTCAAATCAGGGCGCCTCTTTCCCTTATTGTGCATAGTTATACCCCCGTACATGTTTGTCCGAGGGGTGGTGACGGAACACCCGTTGTTTTACCACGGTTAATGTTTTGTGCATCCTTTTTCATCTAAGAGAGCGACCGCAACCAGGTCCGTCCAGGACCACCCCGAGTGGAGTCGGGTTTATGGTCTCCACCTGCTTCCTGTGGTCGGTTGCCCCTTGCAACCCTCCTTTGTGAGTAGCCCTTTCAATCAATTGATTTCTCCACACACCTACTATTGACATACTGCACTATCGGGCTCCCTTTTTTGTCTCCTGTATCTTTTTTTTTTCCCATAGGGTGCCAAGACACCCCAACCACGATTTCTTCTATTATATAAGTTCCTTTGCCTGTTCTAATGTGCTCTGGCTTACTGCAGCTTTTCCTAATTGCACAGTGGCTGTGTTATCTCTGTTATATGATCTAATCTGCTTTCTTCTGTGGGCACATTTGGGCTAAGGCTGGAATATGTGGAATGTGCAGGGCTGCTTGTGATTGGTAGAAGCGATACACACACCCTCCAGGCCCCCTGCAGGCTCTGTATGACTCACACACTCTGCTTATGTGAGCCTATCACAAGCTGGTTAGTTTGTTTGTCAACACTGCCTAAAACTGGCAATTACAAGCCAGGTTTGTAGCAGAGAGTGGCAGAAACAGCACAGAGGGGCCCAGGAGAACATAATGAATAGAATGGTATGCTTTTTGCTGTAAAAAAAATTAGAGTACAGATTCTCTTTAATGTTTTGCTCTGTACATACACATGTTTATCTCAACATGTCATGTGTCGCCTTCGGGTACACATTGAAATTGCTGATATAATTGTATTTAGTATACTCAGTATACAGGCTTTAAATTTATTAGTAGATGTTTTTCTTTCCATCTTCAGAATTGTTTTTGCCTGTATGGTGATGGCTGTATTGGTCATGAGGGTGACCAACAGCAAAGGAGAGGATGTTCCGATGTCCATAGCATTAGTACTGGGCTGGTGTTACATCATGTATTTCACGCGAGGCTTCCAGATGTTGGGACCTTTCACCATCATGATCCAGAAGGTATTTGCCAGGAGATATTTATGTAGTATAAAATGTAGTGCTGATTCTTTTTCTAGGGAAATATATGGGTATGGTTACATACTACTGTCCTGACTGCACTCATAAACACATGCATATATAAACACATGCATATATAAAAAACAAACAAAAAAAAAAAACCTTATTCAGTCGTTCCTGTTTTAAAAATCCCAGTACCGTCATCTGACACCCTCATTCCCAAATACATGAACCGCTGATCATATAGTAACTCTTATGAAGGTCACTCACTCTTCACAATATCCCCCAGTATGGTCATCTCCAGTTCTGATTAGTTGTTTTAACTTCTAGCTGACTGCGTCACGCCGATGAGCGTGTCAGCCCCAGGACCGCCTAACACTGATCGGCATAAAGTTCTGCGGCTCTGTTTTGCAACTCCTGCTTGGTGGGCAGAGTGGAGTGAAACCACTGTCTAATTACCCATACAGCGCTGCGATCTACAGTCGTGCAACACTGCTGTCCCCTCCATTGGCTTAAAGGTGATCCACTGTCATAGGCTCAAGCCTGTGACACCCGATCACAGTGATAGGCTGGCTGGGGGAGGGAGGGAGTGGCCACCACACAGATATAAAAAAGTCACAATTTTAATAAAAAATAATACAAATAAATATTTGTAAAAAAAAAAAAAATACATAGGGGCGATCAGACCCCCACTAACACAGCGCTCTGTTGGTGGGGAGAAAAGGTGGGTGGGGGGGGATTCAGTTGTGTGCTGTGGTGTGCGGCCCTGCAGCTTGGTCTTGAAGCTGCAGTGGCCTATTTTTACAAAAAAGGCCTGGTCTTTAGGGGGGTTTAACACTGTGGTCCTCAAGTGGTTAAAATAATCCTGAGATGAAAATAAACTGAGATACACAATTTATCCTACTACTTCTAAAAATGACTTTTTTTTTTTTTTTTTAAGAATCCTTTAGTTTCCTTTTATATTTAAACATGTACAAACTAGGCTGCATGTTTTACTGTCTCTGCTCAATGGCAGCCTATTAAAGGGAAACTTCAGCCTAAACAAACATACTGTCATTAACAAAGTTTTACAAGTACATCAACTCTAAAAAAAGAAAGGTTGACTGTATAGGACTCCTAAAGGATGAAGGTGGAAACTTAATGGTGGATGACCAAGGTAAGGCAGAGTTATTAAATGCTTTCTTTGCTTCTGTCTTTACAAAGGAAACAGCACTGTTGCAAATTACAGAGGCGGATGAGTCTCAATCTTCTAACTGTAATATTAAATACTTAACGCAGGAAGAAGTAAAGGCAAGACTAAATAAATTAAAAATAGACAAGGCACCTGGCCCGGATGGCATGCATCCTCGGGTCCTAAGGGAATTAAGTTCAGTTATAGATAAACCCCTTTATCTTATCTTTTGTGACTCTCTTGCAACTGGCAGAGTCCCAGTGGATTGGCGTACAGCCCACGTTTTCCCATTATTTAAGAAGGGCAAAAAATCAGATCCAGGAAATTATAGACCTGTAAGCTTAACATCAGTTGTATGCAAACTATTTGAGGGGTTACTAAGAGATACTATACATGACTTCATAGTAGAAAATAATCTTATTTCTCAGCATCAACATGGGTTTACTAAAGACAGGTCCTGTTTGACTAACATGCTCAGCTTTTATGAGGTAGTGAATGCTAATATGGATATTGGGAATGCTGTAGATGTGATATACTTAGACTTTGCTAAGGCATTCGACACTGTTCCCCACAAAAGTCTGGTGCAAAAGATGAGGATGCAAGGACTGGGGAAGAGTCTGTGTGCTTGGATAGGGAACTGGCTAATGGACAGAAAACAAAGAGTTGTGGTCAATGGATCATACTCAAAATGGGAGACTGTTAGCAGTGGGGTCCCACAGGGGTCTGTACTGGGTCCAGTGCTCTTCAATTTATTTATTAATGACCTAGTGGATACAGTAGTGAGCAATGTTGCTATTTTTGCAGATGATACAAAATTGTGCAGAATCATCAACTCTAAGGAAGATAGTGTTATATTGCAACAGGATCTGGATAGGATGGCTATATGGGCACATACATGGCAGATGAAATTCAATGTTGACAAATGTAAAGTCATGCATTTTGGTCGTACCAATGGTCTAACACCATACAAAATAAATGGGATACAGTTGGGGACATCAAACTTGGAGAAGGACTTAGGAGTACTCATCGACAACAAGTTAAATAATCGTACTCAATGCCAAGCCGCTGCAGCTAAAGCTAACAAAATTTTGGGATGCATTAAAAGGGAAATAAAAACTCGAGATGCTAGCATAATATTGCCCCTGTTTAACTCTCTAGTAAGGCCACATCTGGAATATGGAATTCAGTTCTGGGCACCACATTACAAAAAAGATATTGCAGTTTTAGAGCAGGTGCAGAGACGAGCAACAAAATTGATACGTGGGATGGAAGGTCTCACTTACCAAGAAAGGTTAGATAAACTGGGTTTATTTAGTCTAGAGAAAAGACGCCTTAGAGGAGATCTAATTAACATGTATAAATACATCAGAGGGCAATATAATAGCTTGGCGGATGAGCTTTTTGTCCCTAGGCCTTCTCAAAGGACTAGAGGACATGATCTGCGCATGGAGGAAAAACGTTTTAGCCATTTATTTAGGAAAGGGTTCTTTACAGTAAGAGTGATTAAGATGTGGAATGCATTGCCACAGGAAGTCGTTATGGCAAACTCTATACCTGCATTTAAAGGGGGCTTAGATGCTTTCCTTGCGTTGAATGACATCCATGGCTACAATTACTAGGTAATGCCAATGATGTTGATCCAGGGATTTTATCTGATTGCCATCTGGAGTCGGGAAGGAATTTTTACCTTGTAAGGGTTTTTTCGCCTTCCTCTGGATCAACAGGGATATGTGAGGGAGCAGGGTGGAGTTGTACTTTGTACTGGTTGAACTCGATGGACGTATGTCTTTTTTCAACCAAAGTAACTATGTAACTATTAAGTTGCATTAGTCATGTTAATTTAAATAGATAGGTAATATAATCTCTTACCCATCCTGTTTTAAAAGAACAGACAAATGTTTGTGATTTCATGGGGGGCACCCGTCTTTTTCATGGGGGAAGCCAACTTTTTGGTTGAAAGGAGGTGACAGGGAGCATGAGACACAGTTCTAACTATATTGAGTCATGATCACCCTTCCCAGCTGTGCACACTAGGCTTCAAATCTCTAATTCAAAATAATCATAAAAAAATTGCACTGAAACAGAATAAGAACAACAAATCAGAAATCCCATCATGTTTTGCACAGCATCAAAGGAAAAATGCCCAGGCAGATTTCTTCTGTGTAGCTAAAAATGAGGCTTGGGTAAGAAAAACAAAGTTCTGCTGCTGTGAAACTGTTAATGAAACACCAAGCCTTTCCAGTGCTACTGAGTACATTTTTAGTCTGAAGGTTCACTTTAAGTGGTCCAAATGTTAATAGTCATGTATTTTATATAACCCTGCCCTTAGAAGTTGTATTCTGGCAGGAAAACTCTTATGGCTGTAATTTGCTTATCAGTGATGTTTACTATTTTCCCGACAAAACAGAAGCTGTAACTTTCATGCATAGAGATTAACTCTTTCAGGCAGCAAAACAAAACAAGTAAAACAGCCTGGCTATTAATGTTTTGTACATACACATGTTTATCTCATCATGTCACATATCGCCTCAGGTAGACTTTCAAGTGAACCTTAACTCCTGCAAAGGACAGAAATAAAACATAAAACATAGAGACATGCACCCCGTATGTATTTCGAAATTTTAGCCTGTCTAATTCCCCCTCATCTGTGACTAATCACCACTGTAATTTGATCTCTCAGCCGTGTCAGCTGGCTGCCTCCCCAGAGGAGCTCATTTTAAAAATACAGGATGTTAATCGTATGTCTGCTTCCATAACAGCAGGAAGTTGATATACTGCAGATTAATTGCAGGATTTGTACCAGCTGTAATAAAGAAATGTTCTTCTTTAAATTATGCTGGTGCTTATCTGTTAGAAAAGAGGAAGTTCTCAGTTTAGGTTATGCTTTAACACAAGCTTATCCTGTAATACCATGTGGACATTTATGCTGGAGATTCTGCAATGAGATGACAAAGCAGGGATCACCAACTGAGGCGTGACAGATGAAGAAGAGAGATATCCCTAGCAGTTGCTGCTGATTTGGAACAGCCCAGTTTTAAACTGAATGCAATTGTCATAACATTTGCATCTGACTAAATAAAATTAGCAGTTCTTTGATTCAGCTGTACTTCTGTGTCATAACTTGTATTTGTAAGTTTTTTTAATTTGCTGCATATTTATAGTACAGTGCTGGATAGTGACAATTATAGTTCTAACCCTCCATCTTAACCAAACCTTAAAGGACATCCAAGGTGACATGTGACCTGATGAGATAGACATGGGTATGTACAGTGCCAAGCACACATAACTATGCTGTGTTGCTCCTTTTTTTTTTCTTTCTCTGCATGAAAGAGTTAAACTTCAGGAATACAAGTGACAGTTTCTGTCCAGTAGGGATCTAATTGGACTATAGCATAACACTCACTGATAAGGAATTACTACGGCCATAAAACACTTTTTCTTAGCAGTAAATGGCTTCTGAGCACAGATAGGAGATAAAGGCCCATATGCAATTCATCCTTTTACCTGAGTTATCTCCTAGGAGATAATTTTCATCTTCTCTTTAAACTAAAGATTAAGCCTTTTACAATTGCAATAGAACCCAAAAGTTGATGAAAAGGTACCAACACATTTATTTTGAGTATGTTCTGGTTTGTTGGGGTCTCAAAGGACATTTTATGACAAGATATGAAAATATAAAATAGCATAAAACTAAGGAGAAAAAGTTAATTGCATATGGCCCAAAGTGTCAAAAGTTCATAGGTTTTTAGCTCTGGAATATTTTAATGAATGTGTCATTGAGCAGAGACAATGAAACAGTAAATGATTTAAAGTAGATTTAAATGTGAAATAAAACTATGGGATATCTTAAAACAGTGTTCCCCAACCCTGTCCTCAAGGCCCACCAACAGTGCATGTTTGGTAGAAATCCACAGTGGTAGTTAACCTCCCTTGCGTTTATTTCCAGATTTAAGGTCTAAAAGCTGTGCAATTTTTTTCACAAGCTTCTAGACCAAGCATGGGCAAACTTGGCCCTTCAGCTGGTAAGGAACTACAAGTCCCACAATGCATTGCAGGAGTCTGACAGCCCCAGTCATGACTCATAAAGGCAAATGCATTGTGGGACTTGTAGTTCCGTAACAGCTGGAGGGCTGAGTTTGCCCATGCCTGGTCTAGACCCTAAAAACAAGAAAAAAAACATACCTCAGAGAGATCTGCAGCAGCTCCTGCATATAACTCACTCAGGCACGGGATCACTGCTCTGAGCTGCAGACTTCTGTCCCGCTCCTGACTTGGGATTACCGCTAAGGAGGTCAGCTCTACTGAGACATTAATGACCTAACCTGTGCATGTATGTGGATTCCTGCAAAACATGTACTGTTGGTGGACCTTGAGGATACGGTTGGGGAACTCTGCCTTTAAAGGTCAATTTTAGGAGGAGGAGGATCGATGCAATTGTTTATCTCATCAGTTTATTTTCACTGCGGATATCCTTTAACTGCAACCACTGGCCTATCCCTGACTTTGACTAAAACTAGCCAGTTACCAATATAAATATATCCCTATTTATCAGCCTAATGACTTTTTCCCTTCATAAATGCCTAACTAATTTTAACCTTTTCTAGATTTTATTATTTAGAATTTATTTTCCCAACTGTTCTTCTTTCTCCAAACTCATTCCATCAAACGTGGAATAAAGAATTTTCATGCCACTACCTTCTTATGTAAATGGGAGGGTGCACCTTGTTTTCTAAGTATTATGATTCCACATAGTGTACTTTTGACCTTTCAACATCAATGCGGGTACTGTATGTCCCTCACCCGATCTGTGTTCATTTTTCAGATGATATTTGGGGATCTAATGCGATTCTGCTGGTTGATGGTGGTGGTCATTCTTGGATTTGGTGCTGGTGAGTAGTACTGCTCATGCTTCTACTAGCCCGTGCTTCAGTTAATGTCAACTGGGCAAGCTTTTTAACATAATTGGTAATATGTACAGAGGCTCCAATACAAGAGTAAAATAAGCTAAAAGCCGTTTCGGGAGGTAGTGGTGGAATTACCTCCCCGAACAGTAGACACGATCCTGTTATTCTTGGTCAACAATTCTCTTTATTCTCTTAATTTAAATCCTCCATAATGCAATGTATTCCACAGGCAAGACCCTGCTTCATCAGGCAAATATCAGAGTAACTGGGAGGCACAAAAACAGTTGCCTTTACAGTGGTTCTCTAAGTGGTGACCCTTGTTTGTGAGTATTATTTACTTACCTAATGCATATAGTTGTCATACTCTAACTTGCTATACTGTTGCAGACTCTTTGTTTTATTTTAGTCTCCCTGCACAAGCTCCTTAACCACTTCATGCAATGAAGATGTAAAAGGAGAAACAGAGTCCAGTATAGTGTAGTATATACTGGAAATGTGGGTATGATTAGGTAAGTATTAATAAATACTCACAAACCAGGGTTACTATCCAGGCAACCACTATGAAGGCAAGGAGAATAGACTTGTCCTCATTTAGGATTAAGAAGTCGCTCTATGTAGATCGGAAGAAAAGGGTCCAAATACCCTCCAAGAGAGCTGTGCATTAAAGAGGGGATCTTGCAGTACAGGGATGATACACATGGAAGAGGGTGTGACTCATGAAATGGGAGCTCTTGGATATTACACATCAAGAACAAATATTTTTTTATTTACAAATTCCTTTTGCAGACACAGGATGTAGAAAGTTGTTTGTTAATAGGACACCCTGCCACTATATGGTTATAGCTGGTAATACATACATACATATACAGCACACATAATAGACTGTTGTTGTTAAATACACATTCCAACAGTAATCCTTTGATGCTAGCCCACTCATCCCTGTCTCCTCTCTTCTCCATATTGTGTGCATTTGCATTCTTTTCAAACCTTACAACTACAACAGAATGCAGGAAAGTGGAGCTTTATAGACCCATAGACCAATATGAAGCCTTATTCAGTTTAAAACCTTCAAGGTGGAGAGGCCCAAAATGATGTAACAGGGAACCACACTTTTGGGTGTTTTAGACCAGTAATACTATGTCTAATGAATTCTTCCTCTCTGCTCACAGGGTTCTATATCATCTTTCAAACACAAGATGCCATGCAGCTAGGACAGTTCATGACGTACCCCATGTCACTGTTCAGCACTTTTGAACTCTTCCTCACGATCATCGATGGTCCAGCTAATTATGCCGTGGATCTGCCATTCATGTTCAGTGTGTTGTACTCTGCTTTTGCCATCGTCGCCGGCCTTCTGATGCTGAATCTGCTTATTGCCATGATGGGAGACACCCACTTTAGGGTTTCTCATGAAGGAGATGAATTATGGAGAGCTCAGGTAATACTAATAAACCAACAAAGACACTGTAGTTCCATGCCAACTCTGACCAGAATTGATAGATCTGTTTTCGGTGAATTGTGATGGGTTAAATGGCCTACAGGCTTGTTATATCTATTAGGATGGGACCCACAGAAGCTTCTTTCAGCCACACTTGCCGGTGATTCCAAAACGCTAAGCTAATGAAAGGCAATTGGGGTAACGCCACAGAAACAATTGCAATATCCCCAAAATTGTAATTCCAGGCCCTGCAGCATTTTCGGAGTGATGACGCTTTAATACAAAGTACAGAAATCACTTTTGCATCAATTTTACTACCTAGAACCACAAAAAAAGGCAATCTCTAGCATCAAAGTCAAAATCACCAGAAATCACTCAAGAAAATTCTGCTAAAATTGCTAACCATCCTTTCCTTGGTATTTATTTGTGCTAGAATAAGCCTCTGCTCATGGGAAGTCTGACTGACCATGTGAAAATGTTCTGGATTCGGAAAAGCAACAAAAATAAACTTCTTTGAAGTCAATAGAAAAAAATTCTGAAGATCCTTGAGAGACAATTATAACAGCTAAGGAGCGATTTTAAATGACCTGATCACCAGATTGTTGCATGGAACTCAGCTGTCACGACACGAGTACCGGTACAAGCAATTGCGGTGGAAGCACCTGGAGCCGCTGTAGTTTAATCTATTCCGTGTCAGGACATGACATAAAACATGCTTATAGATTTAACTGTGCCAGGCCCCAAAGTGGTTAAACTGTCGAAAAAAATTTGGGATTGAGCGCTGCTGAATGGGCGCTGCTTCCCCGGCATTAGTAATGGTAACACTTTTGTGCATTGTTTGCGTATAGAGTTAGACTCCTCCCTAATCTGGTTTGCTTTTATTGGCACGAGGTGACAAGAATAGGTTCAGTGCAGTTGCAAGACACTCCCCCAGTCCTCAGCGGCAACGTCAAAATAATTGCAGACCTAACAAAAATAAATAATTAAATCAAATTTAAAAAGAAAAAAAATCAAATCAAAAATGTTTAGTCTACACCAGTACATTTTTCTGTAATTTGACACTGTGATGCGAACCTGATCACTCATAAATATACAAACACGATATTACAGCCTTTGCCCCAAAGGGCGAGGCTACATAGTATGCAAATCAAAACATCATATTTAGAAGCAGTAATTGCAGCTGTAATAGAACAGCAGAAGCAATTACTGTCATAGTAATCTGTAGTGTTGAATAGTTATTATGCATTTGCATAGCGCTGACACATTTTCTGCAGCACATTAAACTGTATGTTGAACAATTTATATCACTGCTGATTAGGAATGCTCATTCGGATTCCGTGGAATTTACATTTCCACATTTCCGATCGGAAATCAGAATTCCGTGGAAATCCAATTTACCGCAACTCTGTAGTTTTTCTCCCAATCACAGAACTCTGAATCATTGGACCAATCAGAGAATGCAAATTTTTTCTGCAAAAATCAGTTCACCGCAGTCATTTTTTGACCAATCACAAGACACATTTTCCGTTTTTTTGATAATTTCCGTTTTTCTGATTTTCGCTTTACGACTGTTTTTTTTATTTTTTGCATTCTCTGGTTCAAAAAAAAATGACTTATAAAATACTCCTCGAAAATTGGAAATTCCGAAATCAGAAAAACGGAAATTGGCATTGGCAGAAATTGGAAGTTCCATGAAATTGGAAATGGAAATTCCTTACCTTCCCTACTGTTGATCTCTTAGTTTTGCTAAAAACAGATGAATAGTCTGAAAATATCTGAAATGTACAGAATCGGAATCAATTTATTTTGCCAAGTAAGTTTGCACTTACAAGGAATTTGTCTTGGCAGTTGCTTAATAAACAAACAAAAAGACAAAAAGTAGGGATAATAAAAATTGCTCCCTGCAGAAAGAAAACACAGAGACAACAGGAGCCCAAATGGAGCAGTATGTCACAGTACCTGAAGTATGTAAAATATGCGGATTAATTATATACTCACAAAGGTGGGTTGCAGAAGGGCAACCAACCACTAGAAGCAGGTGGAGATAAATAACCCCGACTCCACTCGGGTGACCAAACACAGCTGGTGATGGTCGCACTCTTGATAAAAAGCAAACCTCAAATTACCTAAATTGGTCAAAGAGGGTTGATCTCCCTCCAAAAGGAGGGTGAAGGCACAGGATTAGGGGAAAGAGGCACCCAGGGAAGATAAAATGCGTTAAAAATAAAATAAAAATGAAAAAAAGTGAGGTGGTTTACCTCAATGAAGACAAATTGACATATTAATATAATTTTATTGCGCTGGCAATGCGTTTCGTGGGTGCATACCCACTTCCCCAGGCCAAATAGCAGTTTCTACTAGTGTTTGCAGCCACAAATAAGGTGCCTCTAGTTTGCCAGACAAACAAAAACAATACAAGTACAGACATTAGGTATATTATAAGTCAAGGACAGTATGTAAGTATATAGTGGCAGTAAGCAAGGTGAGAATTGTTCATTTTCAGTTCAGTGCTGATTGCTTTCAAGTCTTAGCAGCTCTAGCTGTAGGTGGATCAAGAGAAAAAACATATTTTTTATTTTCCTGCTTTTATGTACAGACATACATTTCTATCAATGTGTCTCTTGTATTTCCAGGTTGTGGCCACCACTATCATGTTGGAACGTAAAATGCCTAAAGCCTTATGGCCACGTTTGGGGGTCTGTGGACAGGATTATGGCTTGGGTGACTCCTGGTATCTGAGGTGAGTCATGCATGAGCGACTGCCTCTGTTGTATAAGTATCTTTATGCTCTATACAGTATTTTGTTGTATATGTGTTATAAATTGCATTTGACTAGACTGAGATCTGACCTTGTAGTAGTAAGAGGGACATTATTTGCATCTTGCCGTACTGCCTTGCCTGATATCTTGGGTTGAGTTACAGATCCATACTTGTCTAGACCTAATCTGATCTATTCCCTTGTCCCTACCTGTGCCTTAAAGTGTACCTGAAGAGAAAAAAGTGCCCCAAGTGGGTACTTGCCTCAGTAGAGCCTCTGGATAACCGTGGCCAAATTTTTTTTTTTGTATTTAAATTTATGAAATTAAAGGAAAATGTGACACAGGAGTTGTGATCTGGCTAGCCTCCCAAATAAGGTAGTATGTGTTTTTTTTTATTTTAGTCTTTTATCCGGCCTGGGTTCGCTTTAAAGAGAACCCGAGATGGGGTTCTCACAACAAAATCCCCATACAGAGGCTGGCTCTGCCTATCGAGCCCAGCCTCTGTTGCTAATCAGATCCCCCCTATATCCCCCCTGCACTCAGCCAGACCCCATAAATCACAGCCGCGCTGTGTGGCTGTGTTTACCTTCTAAACGTCAGTCTCGGTGCTCCCCCCCGCCTCCTGCAGAGCTCCGGTCCCCGCCCACGTCCCTTCCCTCCAATCAGCGTGGAGGGAAGGGACGTGGGCGGAGACCGGAGTGATACAGGAGGCGGGGGAGAGCGGAGACTGACGTTAGGAAGCTAAACACAGCCGCTGCTGACACGCTGCGTGTCGGCAGCGCGGCTGAGATTTATGGGGTCTGGCTGAGCGCAGGGGGGATTTAGCAGGGATCTGATTAGCAACAGAGGCTGGGCTCAATAGGCAGAGCCAGCCTCTGTTTGGGGATTTTGTTGGGAGAACCTCACCTCGGGTTCTCTTTAAGCTTTACTGCCGGCTCCATGATCCTGCTCTGGGTACACTCTCTAAAAACCATTACACTCCGCTGTCCCTACTATGACTCAAGTATATTCTGGGGTGGGGGACTCTTTTCAGCACATCTTGTGAGCTGAAACATTTGGCGTATATGTGAGTATATACGATAAGTTAACTTACAGTGAACCTGCGACGGGGACAAACATTTATACCTTCCTCCAGCCCCCTTCATGCTGTTGGCTCTCTTGCTGTCCTCCTGGGTCCATACAATGCCCCTCTGGAAGACCCGGTACATCTAAGAAGTCATGCTTCACTGTGCATGCATGGACTGGTCGTGCGAACGTTCATCGTGCTTCCATGGCAACAGGAGAGCAAAGAAGGCAAAACACGGCCATGCTGCACATGCATTAACTAGAGTCAACTGGTGGATTTGCCAGGCCAGCTAGCGGATGATTGAGGTGGCCTGGGAGGATGGGAGAAAGCCAATGGCCTGAATAGGGCTGGAGGAAGTACAGGTACAGATATGTTTTTACCCATCTCAGGTACATTTTAAAGGGAACCTTAACTGAGAGGGATATGGATGTTTCCTTTTAAACAATACCAGTTGCCTGGCACCTGATCTGCATGCTTGTTCAGGGGCTGTGTCTAAAAGTATTAGAGGCACAGGATCAGCAGGAGAGTCAGGAAACTGAAATTATTTTAAAAGGAAAAATCCATATGCTTCTCAGTTTAGGTTCCCTTTTTTAAGAGAGGTCCCGAAGTGAGTTTGAAGATTATTATCTGCATACAGAGGCTGGATCTGCCTATACAGCCCAGCCTCTGTTGCTATCCCAAACCCCACTAAGGACCCCCTGCACTCTGCAATCCCTCATAAATCACAGCCACGCTGCTGACAAACAGCTTGTCAGAGCTGGCTGTGTTTATCTCTATAGTGTCAGTCTGCTGCTCTCCCCGCCTCCTGCAGAACTCCAGTCCCCGCCTGCATCCCTTCCCTCCCGGCTGATTAGAGGGAAGGGACGGGGGCAGGGACCAGAGCTCTGCAGGAGGCGAGGGAGCAGCTGAGACTGACACTACAGATGTAAACACAGCCGCACAGCGCGGCTGTGATTTATGAGGTATTGCAGAGTGCAGGTGGACCTTAGTGGGGTTTGGGATAGCAACAGAGGCTGGGCTGTATAGGCAGATCCAGCCTCTGTATGCAGAGAACATTCTTTAAACACACCTCGAGTTCTCTTTAAATAAATCAGTAAGGTGAAAGGGTTCTACTATAATTGTGAGTTAAAACAGTGCATAGAGCTCCAAACATAACCTAAAATGTTAATTTTTATATTCTGCATTCTACAAATGTTCATTTGATTAACAGATTGATCAAAGTAACAGTTAGTTTGGTTGAAAAAAACATCTGTCCATTAAGTTTAATCAGAAACCATTTTTCAGTGAATGAAAAGTTTTTTTTTTGTTGTTGTTTTTTTTTGTTTTTTTTTTAGTTCTAGAATTTCATTTTATTATGTCATTTAGTTATTATTTTTTCCTTGACTTTCTGGCAGAGTTGAAGAGCGCAAGGACTTTGACAAGAAAAAGGTTAAAAAAATTATGGAAGCTTTGCAGAAGGATGAGGATGAAGAAGAACAAGTGCATGAGAGGAAGCAGTCTGTCCATGTTGACTGTTCACCAGAAGAAAAGGTCATCAGTAAGAGGGTGGCTATATCAGAAACTCCTATGTTGCTTCGAAGATTTTCCCACAGTAAGCCAAGCGGTTGGAATATTATTAGGAAATATACCCTTGAACAACTTAAAGGTAAAGTGAATCATGCTTTGGACGTCGATGCTGAAGTCTATAATGTGTGAAGAAAAGACCAAGATGCTGTTGTGGAGACTTCAAGTCATGGATGAGCAGAGGTTTTTGGCTCTATGAAGAATCTTGTTACATTTTTACATTTTGGAGACCGCCTTGGATCACCTCCGATTATGGAGCAAAGCCCTTTCACAAGGCTGAAAATCTCATGGTGATGTAGTTTGGTCTAGTTCTCCTGATAGAAGGACCTTCATTCTATATTCAGGATGCTGAAGGCCTCATAGGATCTATTATGAACTTTTTTTTTATTTGCTTTACAAACTTCACTAGTGGTACTGCCTTTGCATTGACGATCTGTAATTTTGCTTTTTCAAGCCTTAATTGAGTTTTAATGTGACATTTTCTCTGTTTGAGATCGACTTTTGATTACATCCCTGGAGGATTAATGAATGTAGATGAGCTGGGAACACAATGCACTATTCTTTGCCAAGGTCTCGCTATCCTCTTTCAGCAAACATTGACTTGCCTCTTTAAGCCAAGAGAGGAATTTTACATGAAGGATTTTTGGCCATGGAATTCAAAGTTGACTTTTCCTCTGATAGAGAAAGTTTGGAAGGATTTGTTATTGTTCTGTGGCCGTCAGCACTTCAAATGAACGATTTCGAGAGGACATTCTCGAAGATAGACATTAAGCTTTTCTATCCTAGTTACGTTAGTTATTGTTTTTTGTTTTGAAAATACCAGTATTGTCGATAAGGTAAAGGACTGTAATTTAAACTGCACATATATATCTTATAAGGCAGGAGGGCCACCTACTTCTTAACGTCTTACCTTCCATCCTTCTAATACGGGGTTGTCCCTTTTCCAGGTGTTGTTTTGGCCACATTTATTATGGGTTGGAAAATGTATAGTGGCCTCATTGCTATAGCCAGGAAGAGGGTCATGGCGGTCACTAGTTATAATCCTACCAGTGAGGCGCACCTTGGGGGGGGGGGGGGGGGGGGGGGGCAGGATATGTGAACATTAAGGGGGTCCTTATCAAAGTTGTGCTGGGGTTTCCCTATGAATTGTAGTAACAATTGTCTTGTCTTCTTTGACCCAATGTTTTGGGTTTTTTTGTTTTTGTACTGACATGATAACAATATTGCCCATATTTAAGGGATTGGCTTGGTACTTTTTTAGAAGGCACACTGCACAGGAAGTTATTATTATTATTATTATTTAGTATTTATATAGTGCCAACATATTACGCAGTGCTGTAGAGAGTATAGATTGTCTTGTCACTTAACTGTCCCTCAGAGGGGTTCACAATCTAATCCCTACCATAGTTGTATGTCTATGTATGTATCGTGTAGTGTATGTATTGTAGTCAAGGGCCAATTTAGGGGGAAGCCAATTAACTTATTTGTATGTTTTTGGGATGTGTGGGGAAACCGGACTGCCCGGAGGAAACCCATGCAGCCACGGGGAGAACATACAAACTCCTTGCAGATAATCCCTATCTTGGATTCAAAGTCAGCTGGGTCTCAAAAAAAGTGTTCTCCTGATAAAATTGCTTTATTAAGTGTATGCGTGCATTTTCTCACCACTTTTACACGTAATAAGTGGCAGAGCTTAAAGAGGTCTCCATTGCAAGTGCCATGCTTCTAAATGCCTACAGGGCCTTCCTCCTAACCACTGTCTGATACCTAGCAGGAGAAAAATAGTAATTTCTTTACACCTCTGTGCCCCAAGTGCCAGTATCACTGGATGCATTGCTGTCTGCTTCCTGGAAAAACTGCTTAGTTGTATCAAATCTCTGTGACCAATCACCGTGGGTGTTCAGTAACCTTACTCAGATTTGCAATCTGTTTCAATACCCATATTATCTCAGTAGATATTGACTGACTGTTATTGATTGACTGACCGTTGTTATGCAATGAGCTTCGGTGCAGAGTGTCTGCAGGAGAGAGGAAGCAAGAGTGGTTGTCTCTTGCTCCTCTTACTCACTCCTGATGCCACTTCTCACGGCTTTCTCATAGCGGTGGATGCAGTGTCAGGCTGGGAGCTGGTAAAGCTGAGGAAATCCACTTGCTAGCCAAGCAGCTGTAATCAGGTGTTGCTGCTCGCAGTGAAGACTTGCTGCAGGTTTCTAATGGGAGTAATTGCACAGGGTTTCTGCTCCTTGGCCAGCAGGTGGATTTCCTCAGTTTTTTCCACCTCCCAGTCCGACACTGGGTGGGGGGCATATTTTTCAGGATACAGCATGTGATTTGTTTGATCAGCTGATAGATTTGCTGTGATCACTCTTGCTTTAGCACAAACAAACAAACACAGAACATTTATATCACGGTTTTCTCCTGGCGGACTCAAAGCGCCAGAGCTGCAACCACAAGGACGCGCTCTATAGGCAGCAGTGTTAGCGAGTCTTGCCCAAGGTCTCCTACTGAATAGGTGCTGGCTTACTGAACAGGCAGAGCCGAGGTTTGAACCCAGGTCACCTGTGTCAGAGGAAGAGCCCTTAACCATTACACTATCCAGCCACTACAAGTCTCATGACTAACAAATCAGACACTTGCATATCTATCACCTGACCAAACTGATCACATGCTTCTGCATGAGTTCTCCTAGACATGACCATTACTACATGCATTTATCACAGTTGGCGTGGTGAGCAGAAATGGTTAATGAGATGCTAATCTTTTCCAGCTGACAGATTTAAATGCTAAATTATGTCGAATGGAATTGGACCAGCAAAATAATCAGCCACTGCATTTTATTAGTCGAGTTTGCAGCTGTAGAAAGTGCACAGGAGGAACATAGATCTGCATCAATTTGGACTGATTTGCATTTCTTAGCCCATCTTTAGTGGGGAGCTGATGGAATCAGCGATGGGTCAGTTTCTGTTAAAGAGACTCTGAAGCGAGTCTAAATTCTCTTTATTAACTTGTATTCATTTGAAGCACCATAAGCCCTGCCAAACCGCCGCATCCCGCAGCAAAACGAGGGGGTTTATACCCCCAAATTCCCTCTGCAAAATCCACGACTTTCTTGGACTTGGATTTGCTGCTCATGGAGGCAGAGCTTAGAGCTGCAGCTCTGCCTCCATGCACGTCAATCTGCCGGCAGATCTCGCGTCAATCTGCCGGCGGATCTCTGCCTCTCCCCGCCCCTCTCAGTGAAGGAAGACTGAGAGGAGCGGGGAGAGGCGGTGATCAGCAGGGATTGACGCACAAAGAGGCAGAGCTACAGCCCTAAGCTCAAGAAGGAAGAGCTCCCCGGACACAGGAGAGGGGATTTGGGGAGTATAAACACCTTGTTTTGCAGTGAGATATGTATACAAATGTATTTAGCAGGGCTTATGGTACTTCAAATGAATACAAGTTAATAAAGAGAATTTAGACTTGCTGCGTTTCGCTGAGTCTCTGGACTGCACACCATAATAGATATCAAAGATGTATCTTTTTTTTTTTTTTTATTCCAATCACGTGTAGCGTTTCAGAGTAACCACACACCTCTTCATCGAGGTCATTCTATTGGAGGACTGAAGATCTTGGTGTTTAAAGCACTTGCATTGTGATGTTTACACTATCCAGCTATGAAACTCACGGCTGGACAGCAATCCTTGCTGTGCATGTAAGTAGTGACCATTATAATGGGTAATTTCGCGTATGCACAATTCGCATAATTTTCAAAATTAAGATCGTAATAGCTAAATTGTAACAGAAAAATTAACGTCATTCAGATTAAATGCGTCATTTTTATAATTATGATTATTTTCATAATTACAATTATTTTTGTAATAGCTAATTTGCAAATATGTACAGTTTTGCATAATTACAAAAAATGTTTTGCTTAATTACGTTAAGTTTCAGGAAATTATGAGTAAACACAAAATTACACTCAAAATTATGATTCAATGCAAATTTAGGATGTTACATTACAAATTACGATTATATTAAGTAAGAGTTTGCTGAAAATTACAAATATGCAAAATTACGCATAAGCAAAATTTCATCTCATCACTAGAAGTGCTTGATTCAACATTATCTTCAGTGCTGTGTAATAGCTTTGATGAAGGGGAATGTAGTTTCTCCAAAATGTTGTATGTGATGGAAAGACCTTTTTAGGATACCTATTAATATGGCATGTTATACTTGGCACCATCCACTCTTATGAGGTAGCATCCTAAACTGTTGGCAATATACCTGAATGTGTATAGAACCTAACGTTTAGCTGTGTCTGAATTCTGTCATAGACAGACACAATTTGGCTCTTATTGGCCCTTTTTGTGTTACAGAATCTCTTTAAGAGAAAAAAAAAACAATTTTCAGCCTTATTTCTCCTATCCTATAAGTTCCTATACCTGTTCTAGTGTGCTCTGGCTTACTGAATCCTTTTCTATTTGCACTGTCTCTGTAATATATCTAATCTTCTTTTCTTTGTCAAGCCTTGTCGAGCCAGAGAGGAATGCATTGCCTCTGCTGTGATAGGGAGAAGTTATGCATGCCCCCTCCATGCCCCCTGCAGGCCGTGTGTGTGTGTGTGCTTTGTTTGTTAGTCACAGACAGCTCTCTGCTCTCCATTTGAGCTTCTTTGAGGGGGAAGGGAGCTTCCCATGCTGAGAAACTGAGAATTCCTGACTGGAGTTTACTATGTAATAAAAACTTGCAGTATACTAGAACATGAGATATAGATATATATTACACAAACATCACTTCCTAGTTAGCGGCCATGTTTGTTGTTTGTAAACACTGCCTAAAACTGGCGATTAAAAGCCAGGATTGCGGCGGGGAACGGTGGAAATAGCAAAGAGGGATCCAGAAGATCACAGTGACTCAGAGAATCTGTACTGTCCGATTTGTACAATCAAAAACATAACAACTAAGTTTTTTTCTACTAGGATATAATTTTTCAAGGACTGTGCAATTGAAAAAGTGCCAAAGTATTTTCTTGCTTGCTAGTGGCTTAACCTCCTTGCCGTTCTAAAAAATCCGGCAAGAAGGCAGCGCCGCACTTTTTTTTTATTTATTTTTTTTTTAAATCCTGTAGCGAGCCCAGGGCTCACTACATGATAGCCGCTGAGCGGCGGCATCCCCCCACCCACTCCGATCGCCTTCAGCGATCAGAGTATGCAGGAAATCCCGTTGAGAACGACCACCAGAGGGAATCCCGATCTGCCCCTTAGCGCTGCTTGGCACTGATTGGCCAGGCTGCGCAGGGGTCTGGGGCGGGGGGGGGCGGCTCGGCGCGGCGGGTAGCGGCGAATCGGCGGCGAGTGGCGGCAATCGCATACTACACGCAGCTAGCAAAGTGCTAGCTGCGTGTAGGAAAAAAAAATTATGCAAATCGGCCCAGCGGGGCCTGAGAAATCCTCCTGCGCAGGTTACCCCGAACTGTGTTCGGGATAACCGGCAAGGAGGTTAAAGGGCCTTATATTAGAAAGTGTAAAAAATATCACCTGGGAGAAAAAGTGAATTGAATAAGGGCCATTTATCCTATAACGCATCTCTCCATGGCCCACATGCAATTCACTTTTCTGTTAGGAGATATGTTTTCACACCTTGTCGATGTAATGCACTTTAAACCATGAACAAGCAGGAAAATGCTAAAAAATTTGGCAATACTTTTTCACCTACTTTCCAACACAGTGTCAACTGCAAAATGCTGAAAAGTTATTTTAAAGAGAAGATGGAAAAAATATCTTGTAGGAGAAATCTTAGGAGAAAAAGGGATTTGCATGTAGGCCTTTGTCAATAAAATGCTTTTTAAGCCACCAGCAAACAAGAAAATATCAAATCATTTTGATAATACTTTTTTCTACTACATTTGGTACTTTTTTTTTTTTTTTTTTTTTTAAATGCGCAAAATGCTGAAAAGTGGTGTTTTTTGTGTGTGTTTTTTTTAAGAGAAAAAAAAAATATCAGCTAGGAGTTAAGAGAAAAGGTGAATCACATATGGGCCCATGAGAGGTAAAGCTCAAGGGAGTGCTTTTATAAGATGTTTAAAGGACCTCTCGCAAAAATCTTAACATTTTAAAATACATGTAAATATACACAAATAAGAAGTATGTTTCTTCCAGAGTAAAATGAGCCATAAACTACTCTTCTCCTATGTTGCTGTCACTTACAGTAAGTAGTAGAAATCTGACATTACCGATAGATTTTGGACTAGCCCATCTCTTCATGGGGGGTTCTCAGGGTTTTCTTTATTTTTCAATAAAGTTGCTCTGTCCAACTGCCAAAAAAAGTGCACAGTGTGCAGGGAGGCTGGCCAGCATCTTTGTATAAATCTTTTTCAATGAATGTCTTTATAAAGAATAAAAGCCATGTTAAGAATCCCTGAGGAAGTGATGAGGTAACCCAAAACCTCTCAGTAATGTCAGATTTCTACTACCTACTGTAAGTGACAGCATCATAAGAGAAAAGTAATATAGGCTCATTTTACTCTGGAAAAAATGTACTTCTTATTTGTATGTGTTTTAAATGTTAAGATTCTTGTGACAGTTCCTCTCTAAGGCTCAACTAGGGCTGTGGCGTCGATACAAAAATCTTCCGACTCCTCCGTTTCTGAAACCACGACTCTGACTCCGACTCCGGGTACCCAAAATTGCTCAGACTCCGACACCTTAGTCTAATACTTAACAGGGCTGTGGATTTTGTACAAAAATCATGCGACTCCGACTCCCGACTCCGACTCCTAAGTTTCTGAAACCACGATTCCAACTCCGACTCTGGGTGCCCAAAATTGTCCCAACTCCTCGACTCCGACTCCAACTCTGACTCCACAGCCCTGGGCTCAACTCCTTATCTGAGATATGACCCAATTGTAGAAGGGCTTTCAGTTTTTTAACTTGTAGAGTCCAATAGTGGCCATATGCCATGCAATTTCCATCAATTCTCTTTTCTGTTTTTATCTTTCATAATCAATCTTCTTGATTGCATTGTTTGAAAAATCAAACCAATTCAATCTATCAAACCATACACTATTCATTTTTTTCTACTACAGCTGGTCAAAAAAAAAAAAAAAATTCTCAATTTTTCTAAGAAGTGTCTACCAATTTTAGCTTTGAAAGCTTTAGTTGAATGGCACATGGCCACTTAAAGCTCATAGGAAAATTTTACAGCACAGTAACTGTTCATTAAGGCACATGTCATCATCTTCTGCAATCATGTTTAACAAATGCCTGACATTTCTGCATTAGTCACTTATGGCAATCCTTATGTAGTGATTCCCTGAACTAATATTTACTCTAGGCTGTTATATGATTAATTTTACATCTTGCAGGCTTTCTGCAGAGCTGGCTGTTCTTGGCAGGAGTTTGCAAGTTTCTGTAATCTATTATAGCATTAACATAGGATTAGCAGAATAGGTTTCTTTCCAGAACGATTATTCAGAGTTCCAGTGAGCATTAAATGTCTGAATTGTAGCCATTTCTACCTTCTAATTTTGAATTACAGAAGCAGTACCCAGTTTCGGAAAATAATGGTAGGAATTATGTAATGGGCCAAAAAAGTTTTTTTTTTTTTTTTTTTTTTTTTTTAATTCCATTGAAAACTGTAAAGGGGGAAAGGGGCAACTTGGAGGTGGGGTGCACTTTTAACTTCCTTTTGGTACTCAACCAAAATTCGAGTAAATCTTTGGCTTGACTGCATATTCTATAGTGGCACTCCATAAAAGCATAAATATATTGTTGTTTGGCTGTATTATTATTAATTTATCAGACCCGGATTTATATCACATGTGCGTATAGGCACAAATCTCCTGGTACCCTAGACCCTCCATGAACCTACAAACCCCCGCCGAATTGCACCACAAATGTGCTGGCTGTCCCAGCTTTTGCTTCTCCCTTACTTACCTTTCCTGGCATAGGTAGCTACAGGTGCCATGCAACATGAGGGAGCCAGGGCCCAGAGGTTCTCTCGGTATTACGTAGCTAGAGGTTCCCCCAATTGAAGGTAGATCTCATCAGTGTAATGCTGAGTCAGGTGAGTAGCTTCTCATTTAAACTCGACTCGAGCCTCTGCACAGGGAAGAAGAGAGGGAGGCACTGAGGGAGGGAAGTGAGCTGCCTCTTCATCATCAGACGCCTGTAGGCACATGCCTACTGTGCCTTATAGTGAATCTGGCCCTGGGATTTATATAGCAACAGCATTTTTCTGTAAAGAATATATAGTGTATACAGTTGCATAAACCATGACATGGTACAGTTAATACAAAACTGAATATATAAGCTAAAAGAAATTGTATATAGAAGTGGCAAATATGTATCCACAATACATAGAAGCAGCTATTATAAATCTCCACCTCAACGTATGATTAAATTCCAATTTTGTCTCTGGTCTAAAACCTTAAACTCAGCATAAAACTAAGCTAAACACAAATGATTAGTTTGCAAGTCACGAAGTGTTAATGCAAAAACTTTTCACTTCAGGCCCAACTTCACTTAAAGGACATCAGAGATAAAGCATAGTTACAGTTTTATACATACCTGGGGCTTCGTCCAGCCCCATCCGCACAGACCACCCCACGCTGCCATCCTCAGCCCCCTGCAGCTCTGGTAATGGGTCCCGTAACTTCGGCATTGGTGGGAATTTTGACGCATGTGCAGTCCTTCTCTCTCTGGCGGAGAATAGTACTGCGCCTGCACTGAACGCTTCCAGCCGCCGGAGGAAGTGCACTGCCCTTGCTCAGACTGGCCGTGACTGGCCAAAGTTACGAGACCCGGTACCAGAGCTGCAGGAGGCTGAAGACGGCGGCGTGGGAGCGATCCGTGTGGATGGGGCTGGAGGAAGCCCCAGGTATGTATAAAACTTTAACTATGCTTCGTCTCTGGTACACTTTAAAGATCGAGACCCAATCCCTCGTACGACATGGCCAACACTGTAAAGAAGGGAAGTCGGCCATATAGCTGACAATGCATGCATTTGCTATGGAGGGGGGGGGGCACTGAGTGGTGCAGGGCATCACATGCCTAGCAGGGCAAGCGGTGGCATTAAGAAATCCATCATCGCTCGGAAGTTTATCCACCTTGCATGGCGGTGTTCAGGGGCCTCTGTACACACACAGGATTAGCGGCAGACTTTAATCAAGCATGTGTAGGGAACTTTAAAAGGTAAGGCTACCATTTCCATACCAAAAATGATCAGATTGTGCTAGGTGTACTAAGCTGTGTTGACAATGCAGAAAAGTTTCTGCTGTATCCTGGGGAGCAAAGATATTTTTTCCCCCTTTATCCGCTAAATAATTCATCCCACGTCAATCTGATCATCTGTCCTGAAACTGACGATGGTATCAATCAGCCTCAGTGAAATGTAAATATGCCTTTACATGACATTAAACTTTATATTCGTTTTTTAAAATACATGCAGATTTTTTTTTTGTTTTTTGTTATTTACTGATTTACCGCAAACATTATTATGGGGTTTTCTTAAACTCGGATAACAGAGCTTTGCGACAAGTGCCAGAATAATTGACTCTCTACCTTCTCCCTCTACCCCACAGAGAATCAGGCTTTCTGTTTTAAGGAAACCAATCTCTTCAAGCTTGACCCAATTAAGAATTTTAAGAATTGTAGCATTTTGCACTTTACATGCTGTCAACACGCATAATGTCAATTTTGCTGTTAAAATAAATATTTTATTTTCTATAAAACGTGTTTGATGATGAATGAATTGAGCAAAAAACATCACATGGTAGGAGTACTGATGGTATGGAGTAGATATACTAATGGAATACCTGTATACGGTAAAAAATGAAAAATCCGTGAGTAAATGGCACATACTGTACTGTATAGAGTGCTTCAGATTCAATCCTTTAGTTCACTGATCCTAAGTGGAGATAGTCTTTCAGAATAGTTATACCATCCTGAAACATTTGTATCAGGACCTCAATTTGAACTCAAATTCAAACTTATGGTGACCGCAGGATTGTGTGTGTGTGTGTGTGGGGGGGGGGAGTGGATGGTGGGGGGGTTAGCTCATTCTTGTCATGGCCTCTGCAGCCCTCCACCTCTTATTTCATCTCTCCGATACTTCCTCTTTAACAGCCAGAAGTGGGAAGTATCAGAGAGCAGGAACGCAATGCAGAGTGCAGCGCACAGAGGCAGCGAAAAGGAGGAGTGATCCGCATTGGTTTAAATTTGAGTTCTGCTCTTCTACCTCCCAACTTTTTGAAATTAGAAAAAGGGACACTTGAGCCACAACCCTGACACACCTATGCCCACACCCCTAGTCCCCCATACTACAAAGATTTCATAAGAAAGTATGTTGTATCATAATTTAAACCACACTGGTCCTTTCTATCCTGGTTCATTTTCCTTCATATTTGCAAATAAGAAATATATCAATTTATATAAATTAAAAGGTTAGGAATAAAGTTTTCAGTCAATGACATTAATTTTTCAATAGAAAGATAATCTATTTACATAAATCTGCACTTGAGCCATGAAAGAGGGACAAATGAGAGAGAAAGAGGACCAGAGGGATTTGGCTCCCAAAGAGAGACTGTCCCTCCAAAAGAGGGACAGTTGGGAGCTGTGTGATCTGAATGCTTTGGAATTCTGTTCTGAAAACGAATGATCAACCCTAAACCTAATTCTAAAATATTCAGCTTTCTATTATTCAGACCTATACTAGATCCCCCTGATAAGTAGTGATCCTGACAAAATTGTCATCCGCTCAACAATAGTATGTGCTGGTTAGTTGTAATATTTAACCACACCCACTCAAGGATTAAGGTAATTAATATTTATGAGGTGAACAGTAACAGAACACAAATGACAAACAGCATGAATATAAATAAATATTGAGTGGGTCTGCTGAAATCAAGTCAAAGGAGTGAACAGGCCATGACAGGCCCTCCGCCTCACATCTAAGATAGATAGATAGATAGATAGATAGATAGATAGATATCAAAAAATAAAGGGAATACGAAAATAAATAAGACATCAGAGATCTGAATGAAACAAATATTCTTATGAAATACTCTGTTCTTTACATAGTTGAATGTGCTGACAACAGTATCACACAAAAATGTGAGGGGAAAAAATACAAGCTGATCCTACTTTGATGTAATGTCCTTAGAACAAGTCAGAATAAGGCTCAGTAGTGTGTGTGGCCTCCATGTGCCCGTATGACCTCCCTACAATGCCTGGGCATGCTCCTGATGAGGTTGCGGATGGGATGGTCTCCTGAACGATCTCCTCCCAGACCTGGACTAAAGCATTCACCAACTCCTGGACAGTCTGTGGTGCAACGTGGCATTGGTGGATGGAGCGAGACATGATGTCCCAGATGTGCTCAATATGATTCAGGTCTGGGGAACGGGTGGGCTAGTCCACAGCATCAATCCCTACATCTCTTCATCTTGCAGGAACTGCTAACACGCTCCAGCCACATGAGGTCTTGCATTAGGAGGAACCCAGGGCTAACCGCACCAGCATATGGTCTTACAAGGGGTCTGAGGATCTCATCTCGGTACCCAGTGGCAGTCAGGCTACCTCTGGCGAGCACATGGAGGGCTGTGCGGCCCCCCAAAGAAATGCCACCGCACACCATCACTGACCCACTGCCAAACCGGTCATGCTGGAGGATTTTACAGGCAGCAGAACGCTCTCCACGCTATCTCCAGACTCTGTCACATCTGTCAGGTGCTCAGTGTGAACCTGCTTTCATCTGTGAAATTTCGACTATACTGATAATCAGTAATTTTAAGCCAATCAGAAGACTTGGGATGAATCAGCCAATCAGAGGATGAGGATTTAAATAGCAATAAGCGGTGGCGTACATTTCTGCGGAAATCCGCTGTACCAATAGTCGGTAATTGTAAGCCAATCATAAGACTCGGGATGAATCAGCCAATCAGAGAATGAGAATTTGTAGTGCTGTAAACGGTAGCGGAAATTTCCGTGGAAATATGCTGTACCAATAGTCAGTAATTGTAAAGTGAACCAGAGACAAAGCACCCTCATGTATTTTACCATATACTGTATATCAGTGGGAACATTAGAGAAAACACCTACCCTGCACTCTGTTTCATCCTTCACTGCTCAGCCTGCTTGTTATCAGCCCTGATAAAATCCCCAACTGAGGATTCAGTCTGGCTTTGCTCCTCAGGAATCATCATAGCTGAGTGTGTCTTCTCTGATGTCTTTTCAAGCCCAAGCCTGCCCCCTTGTGGCTCTGCTATAATGACTCAGCTATAATGATTCCTGAGCAAAGCCAGACTGAATGCTTGGGGATTTTATCAGGGCTGATTACAAGCAGGTTAAGCAGTGAAGAATGAAACAAAGAGCAGGATAGGTGTTTTCTGTTATGTTCCCACTCAGCGGCATAGCAATAGGGGGTGCAGAGGTTGTGACCGCATCGGGGCCCTTGGCCTAGAGGGGCCCCGTAGGACCCTCCCTCAACTTCAGTATTAGCTCTCTATTGGTCCTGTGCTCATAATAATCCCTTCTATAGATACTTTGAATAGTGGTAATCATTAACAAACTGTTCCCCATTACCTTCTTGCACCTCCGACACTGTAGTTGCCATTGCCAGGTTTTGGTGCGCCGTATCAATTGTTATGTATACAGTGCTTAGGGGGCCCCCATTGTAAAACTGGGAGGCCCACAGCTCCTTAGCTACGTCACTGTTCCCACTAATATATATGGTAAAATACGTGAGGGTGCTTCATCTCTGGTTCACTTTAAGCCAATCAGAAGACTCTGAATCAGCCAATCAGAGGATGAGGATATGTATGGCAGCAGAAGCGTTGCTAGGATCTTAAGAGATCTGGGGCACTTTTGGGCACTCCAAGTGAAAGATGGGTGTGGCCATGCTCTAAAATGTGGTCATAGGTGGACTTCAATGTACACAAGGATATATAAATGCAAAGTGATGTTATTGTTCAGAAACCAAGGGAAAATGCATAAACTTTTTTCTTCAATGCAAGAAGTATGTAAAAAGTGGCCATGGGTGGAGCCAAATTTACATGAATTTAACAGCGGTCTAATTAGGCCTGCCCAGCAAAATGTTGGATGTAGCTCCCCTCTCTCCATTAATACACAAAGTACATAAATAAATTAATGTTATATAACATTAATAGGCAGTGTCACCTGGCTTTTGTGCTGGCTGGTCGGGCTTTCTGCTGGGCTGACCTGCTGCCAGGTTATCTGGCACTCCCCATAGCGTTCCCTGACCTTCTAGTGGACCACTTCTCTTGCTCCCATGGGGCTCCCATTGAGGCACCACAACTTCCAGCATGCCCCTATAGAATAACCACAGCTCCCTGCATGCCCCCATAAAGGCACTACAGCACCCAGCATGGCACCAAAGCACCCAACATACCCCCTTGGAGGCACCACAGTGCCAGAGGCGTAGTTAAGGCGCTATGGGCCCCGGTGCAAGATTTACATTGGGGCCCCCCAAGCACTATACCAAGGGCCCTGATGCGGTCGCTACCTCTGCAACCCCTATTTGCTATGCCACTGCACCACACCACTGACTCTGGCTCTGCCTTGGGGACATCCAGGGCACCCCAGAATAGATCCGTGGCATGTGCCACCGATGTTTTGGGCTAGCAAAGCCCCTGTATGGCAGTAAGTGGTAGCGTAAATTTCTGTGGAAATCCGCTGTACCAATAGTCTGTAATTTTAAGCCAATCAGAAGACTCGGGATGAATCAGCCAATCAGAGAATGAGGATTTGTAGCGCAGTAAGCGGTAGGTAGAATTTTCTGTGGAAATCTGCGGAAATTGGAATACTGACGGAATACTGTTGAATACTGTCTGAATACAGCGGTAGCAGAAATCTTCATTGGTGGAACGCAGAATTTCCGTGGAATCGTAAATTGGCAATTCCGACCATCACTACTGGCTGAGAAATAAGGACTTGTTCACACTATGGGCTCGATTCTCTAAAGTGTGATAACTGCAAATGCGGGTCCTGCACCATTTCCTGAGCTTTTGTGCTTCAATGCAAGGTATAGGAAAATCGCTAAGCGCATGGAAAAGCGATTTTGTAAGCGCTTAAAAAAAAATTAGAGAGATTCAGTTCCAGGTCAAAAAGTTCTCTACCTAATTGACTGCAGAAAAAAACAACAACTCCAATTGCCACAAAAAAAGCGCTTACAAAAATGCTTTACTAAATTGCAACTCACTCTGGAAAAACGCTTTAACCACTTCAGCCCACAGGTGTTTTCACCTACAGAACAGAAGTAACTTTGCCTGTCAGCGCTCCTCCCATTCATTCATCAATAACTTTATAACTACTTATCACACGTAAGTGATCTATATCTTGTTTTTTTTGCCACAAATTAAGGTTTTTGTGAGCGATACTTGTTTTCAGTAATTACTTTATTTTCAATGCACTTTGAGGGCAAATACAAACACAAAAAAAGAAAAAAGAAAAAATACACTATTTCTCCAAGCCCACCACCTATAGTTTTAAAATAAGCAATGCAACTATAAATAAAACCCACCCATTGTATTTGCCCATTTGTCCCGGCTATCACAACATTTAAATTATGTTCCTAGTACAATGTATGGAAATAAAGGTGTATTTTTATCTGTGGGGTTTTTCTTGTGTTCCATCAATTGTAAGCCCTTATCTACTAAAATGATTATAATGAAATCACTTCCAAAGCCCCCTGCCCCAGTTACCAAGCAAACAATTTAAAATATTAAAGAAAAAAAAACAAACAAACAAAAAAATCCATTAATAGTTGTCTTAGGGGCTTAACTTTTATTAATATGTATGTCGTGGGTATTTACTGGTTTGTTTGTTTTTTAATACAAAATCTGTGCAGGGTAATTTCACTTTTGACCACTAGATGGCGATAAACACTCCTTGGCTTACAAGGCAGTGTTTTAACGTTAATGAAGTAAAAAAAAAGTGTTACATTCTTATCAATAGACATGGCCTCTGATCGGGGTCATGTCCTTTCATCACAGGCATTGCGATTGGTTCAAAGAAGCTCTCTTTCTCTTCCCCAATCGCCGACACGAAAAAAACCACCGGGGTACACAGGCTGCAGCCCGCGCACCCCAGCAGTTCTGCTGTTTGTAAACTGGATGAGAATTCTCATCCAGTTTGCCTTTAGCTGCGCATATCTGGACAAAAATATCTATCCATTTATTTCTGAATGCAGCATGGATCTTGGGAAAAACCTGTTCTTAAGGTGGCCACGATCCAATTTCTAGCGAAAATTCTGATTGGAAGTAAAATCATTCACTGCACCATCAATGAACCAATTGTAAGGCCTGGCAACCTATCCACCCACGAATCAGCCTCAATGTCCCAATCTACCTCCGCCGTCTTCGCCTTGTGTGGCGCGTCCCCGCTTGAACGGGAGGTGAGAGACAACACCTACCCGACTTCGGTTACACCCAGGCCTTTAGGGCGCTAGATATTGAGGCTGAATGCAGGGTGGGTATAGATAGATCACCAACACCAAACAAGAAACAAAAGCAGAGTCCAATAACAGTCCGGGGTCAAACACAGGTATCCGAGATTCGCAGTACAGAAGGAGCAGGCAAGAGAGTAGTCGAGAGTTTCCGGGGTCAGTTCAGGCAGCGAGCAAGGAAGGTCCAAAATCAGGCAGAGGTCCAAAAGCCAAGTAATCCAATAAAGAATAGTTTTCCAACCAGGATACACACACCCAGCAGCTAGACTAGCTAACGCTATCACGGGCAATGACAGGGAGCACTCAGCAGACTTATATACTACATGCAACCAATCAGTGGCCGGCCACATGCACACAACAGCCAATCACACGCAGGCATAATTCAGCTGACAGTGGGATCAGCTGATACAGATGACCACAACAGGCCAGCTGACCCACCCAATGCTGACCAGCAAGGCTTTCTGAGTGTATTAACCATAGCACAGTGGTCAAGCTCACCACCTCTGATGTGGGAGACCAGGGTTCAATCCTAGGCACGGTCACAAACTATAATTTTATATTATTAAAATAAACCCCTGCTAAGTGTTAGCTGACTCTACCTCAATCGTCGCCTCAGACCATACTGCGGCCGAGAGGAGCGGATCCTTACAGTACCCCTCCCCTGAGGAGTGGTCTCCGAACACTCCAACCTTGGTTTATCTGGAAATTTCAAATGAAATTGATGGATTAATTCTTTAGCATGTACCTGATGTGCTGGGACCCAACATCTTTCTTCTGGGCCATAGCCCTTCCAGTCAACAAGGTATTGTAAAGAATTACGTACTTTACGAGAATCCAGAATTTTTTCAATTTCGTATTCTGGTTCTCCATCAACAATGACCGGAGGTGGTGGAGAGTCAGATATCATGGTATTAACTGCCGGTTTCAGCAGAGAAACATGAAATGAATTGACTCCCCGCATGGATTGAGGCAATGAAATCCTGTAGGTGACGTTATTGATTTTTTCTGTTACAGGGTAAGGACCTATATATCTGGGACCCAGTTTGGAAGAAGGCTGCCGTAAAGAAAGGTTACGGGTGGAGACCCAGACTAAATCACCAGGTGAAAAGGAAAATTCCTGAGAACGATGTTTATCAGCAAATTTTTTCTGCTGTTTGACTGCCACCTCTAAATTTCTTTTAACCTGGTCCCATAACGAAACCATATGTGACAGCCAATCCTCCAACACTGGAAACCCAGAAGACGTACCTGATAGGGAAGCAAACTTAGGATTTAAACCTGTGACAATCTGAAATGGGGACATTTTAGTAGAGGTACTGGCAAGGTTGTTAAAAGCAAATTCTGCATACGGTAGAACTTCAAACCATTGGCCCTGACAATCAGATACAAAACACCGGAGATATTGCTCCAAAGACTGGTTTGTTCTCTCAGTTTGTCCTCAGGATGAAATCCAGAGGAAAATGACAATGATATACCAATACGAGAACAAAATGCTCGCCAAAACTGCGAGACGAATTGTACTCCTCTGTCAGAGACAATGTTTTCAGGGATACCATGCAGACGGAAAACATGGACAATAAACAATTCTGCCAATTCTTTTGCAGAGGGTAACTTACTCAAGGGAACAAAGTGAGCCATTTTACTAAATCTGTCAACCACTACCCATATAACAGTATTCCCCTGAGAGCAAGGTAAATCTACAATAAAATCCATCGACACATGAGTCCAAGGACTATCAGGGATGGGAAGTGGTTGCAGATTACCTCTGGGTGCAAGATGAGAAGTCTTATTTCGAGCACAGACTGGACATGCCTTAACAAAGGCCTTACAATCCACCCTGAGCGATGGCCACCAGACATGACGAGACAATAAATCTACAGTCTTTTTTTCACCAGGATGACCCGCTAATTTGGAATCATGAAATTGCTGTAAAACCTGTAACCGAAGAGTTAATGGAACAAATAACAGACCTGGTGGTTTCTCGGCAGGTGCATCATTCTGACAGGAAGACAGTAACACTGAAAGATCATGTGATAACTGAGAGGTGGACAGCGCATTGATAATACAATGTTTGGGAACAATGGATTCTGAACTTACAGGTTGATTAGTTTCAGGTTCGAAACAACGTGATAATGCATCTGCCTTAATGTTTTTGGACCCAGGCTTATAAGTAATTGTAAAGTTGAAACGGGCAAAGAACAATGCCCACCGGGCCTGTCTAGGATTGAGTCTCTTGGCACTTTCAATATATTCTAGGTTCTTGTGGTCAGTAAACACAGTGACTGGATGCAAAGCTCCCTCCAACCAATGTCTCCACTCCTCGAATGCCATCTTAACTGCCAACAGCTCTCTATTCCCTATGTCGTAATTTCTTTCAGCAGAAGAAAACTTGCGAGAGAAGAAGGCACAAGGGTGGAGACGTTCTGGAGAACCTGAGTATTGTGAAAGAACTGCTCCTACGCCAATTTCGGAAGCATCAACTTCAATGATAAAAGGTTTAAGGATATCTGGATGAGCCAGTACAGGGGCAGTACAAAAAGCCTTTTTCAATACCTCAAAGGCATGACAGGCCTGAGGGGGCCAATGAGTGGGATCAGCTTCTTTTTTAGTCAGGTCAGTCAAAGGAGCGACCAAAGTGGAAAAACCCTTAATAAACTTGCGATAAAAATTCGCAAAACCCAGGAAACGCTGGAGAGCCTTGAGCCCGGAAGGCTGGGGCCAATCTAGGACTGCGGACAATTTAACGGGGTCCATGGCAAGACCAGAATCTGAAATAATATATCCCAGGAACGAGATTTGATTGGTCTCAAAAACACACTTTTCCAATTTGGCGTAAAGAGAGTTCTCTCTCAATTTCTGCAGTACAGTCTTGACATGAAATCTATGTTCAGAAAGTGACGCAGAATAGATCAAAATATCATCTAAGTAAATGACCATAAACCGCCCCAAGAATTCTCTAAAGATGTCATTTACAAAGTCTTGGAAGACAGCTGGAGCATTACAAAGGCCAAATGGCATCACCAAATATTCATAATGCCCATCCTTTGTATTGAAAGCTGTCTTCCACTCGTCACCTTGACGAATTCTGATCAAATTGTACGCTCCTCTTAAATCAAGTTTGGTAAAGATCCGAGCTCCTGTGACCTGGGCAAACAAATCGTCAATGAGAGGTAATGGGTATTTATTCTTAACAGTAATCTTATTCAGACCTCTATAATCAATGCAGGGCCGCAATCCGCCATCCTTCTTCTCCACGAAGAAAAACCCCGCTCCTGCGGGAGAAGTGGATGGACGAATGAAACCCTTACTGAGATTTTCCTTGATATACTCCCTCATAGCCTGATCTTCAGGACCAGAGAGATTGTAAAGACATCCTCGAGGAGGCATAGTACCAGGAAGAAGATCAATAGGGCAATCGTAAGATCTATGGGGTGGGAGCTTGTCAGCAGCCTGAGGAGAAAATACGTCAACAAATTCTCTGTAACAAATAGGTAATGTATCAAAAGCTATCTCAACCCCATGCAAAAGGAACAAGTTTCAAACAATGTTTATGGCAAAAGGAGGACCAGCTAGTAAGTTGCCCAGAAGTCCAATCGATCTGCGGATTGTGCTTCTGCAACCATGGCAACCCCAACACCATAGAACAGGTAGGCATTTTCAGTATATAAAATGACTGAGACTCAATATGCAATGCACCAACTTTAAACGAGATTTCCGGAGTGATTGCTATCGGACAATTCTCCTGTAGAGGAGAACCATCTATAGCAGTCACACAAATCCTGTCCTGTAATTCCAAGACAGGAATGCCCAATTTCGTGGCCAGTGAACAATCAATGAAATTACCTGCAGCACCACAATCAAGAAATGCTTCACATGAATGACACTTGTCACCCCAAAAAATGCTTACAGGTAATAAAATGCGTTTTAATGCAAGAGGAAGTACCTGCTCGCCTAGGTGAGTTTCCTCGGACCCACCTAGGCGCTGGAGTTTTCCGGCCTCTTTTTTACAGGACAATCCTTGGCCATATGTCCCTTGCCTGCGCAATAGAGACACAGACCCTCAGAACGTTTCCTTAATTTCTCAGTAGGAGTCAGTTTAGAGAAACCAAGTTGCATCGGTTCTTCAGGGGGCAAAGTGACTTGAGGGACAGAAGTGACGGTAGGAAAGAAAGTTCTCCCCTGGCGTCTCTGCCGGACTCTCCGGTCCACCCGAATGGCAAGGGTAATAGCATCCTCAAGCGTTTCAGGAACTGGATGACTGACCAATATGTCTTTTACAGTCTCCGACAGACCAAGCAGGAACTGATCAAGTAAGGCAGGATCATTCCAGTTGGTAGAGACTGACCACCTGCGGAATTCTGCAGCGTATTCCTCAGCAGGTCTGCGGCCTTGTCTCAAATCTCTTAACTTCTGAACGGCTGTAGTAGAGAGATCAGGATCTGAGTATAATACTGCCATGGCCTTAAAAAATTCATCAACAGAAGAAAGGGCCACATGTCCATGTGGAAGGCCAAAGGCCCAAGATTGGGGATCCCCTTGGAGCAGTGAAATGATAAGAGCCACACGTTGAGTTTCAGAACCAGAAGCAATTGGTCTGACACGAAAATACATTTGACAAGAGTTCATAAAGTTACTAAACTGACTCCTGGTACCTGAAAATTTCTCTGGAAGTGGTAGCTTTGGTTCCGCAGACGTCCCCGAGACCGAAGCGGGAAGAGACCCTGCGTTGTCCACAGGTTGAGCCGGCAGATTAGCTTGCTGGTTTTGTAGAGTATTAACTCGTTCTGTAAGCTGGTTAACGGCTCCAGTAAGTAGCAATATCTGGCGTTGGAGCTCCTCCATGATAATAATTGTAGTGGCCCGTGATAATGTAAGGCCTGGCAACCTATCCACCCACGAATCAGCCTCAATGTCCCAATCTACCTCCGCCGTCTTCGCCTTGTGTGGCGCGTCCCCGCTTGAACGGGAGGTGAGAGACAACACCTACCCGACTTCGGTTACACCCAGGCCTTTAGGGCGCAAGATATTGAGGCTGAATGCAGGGTGGGTATAGATAGATCACCAACACCAAACAAGAAACAAAAGCAGAGTCCAATAACAGTCCGGGGTCAAACACAGGTATCCGAGATTCGCAGTACAGAAGGAGCAGGCAAGAGAGTAGTCGAGAGTTTCCGGGGTCAGTTCAGGCAGCGAGCAAGGAAGGTCCAAAATCAGGCAGAGGTCCAAAAGTCAAGTAATCCAATAAAGAATAGTTTTCCAACCAGGATACACACACCCAGCAGCTAGACTAGCTAACACTATCACGGGCAATGACAGGGAGCACTCAGCAGACTTATATACTACATGCAACCAATCAGTGGCCGGCCACATGCACACAACAGCCAATCACACGCAGGCATAAATCAGCTGACAGTGGGATCAGCTGATACAGATGACCACAACAGGCCAGCTGACCCACCCAATGCTGACCAGCAAGCCTTTCTGAGTGTATTAACCATAGCACAGTGGTCAAGCTCACCACCTCTGATGTGGGAGACCAGGGTTCAATCCTAGGCACGGTCACAAACTATAATTTTATATTATTAAAATAAACCCCTGCTAAGTGTTAGCTGACTCTACCTCAATCGTCGCCTCAGACCATACTGCGGCCGAGAGGAGCGGATCCTTACACCAATCTTTGCTTCCTAGCTATCACAACCAACAAGGAAATCTGAATTTCGGTTTGACAAAAATCCAATCAGATAACTATTTTTATAACCGTTCGTAATTGATTGTGCCCATCA
Organism: Hyperolius riggenbachi; assembly: GCF_040937935.1. Classification (NCBI taxonomy): domain Eukaryota; kingdom Metazoa; phylum Chordata; class Amphibia; order Anura; family Hyperoliidae; genus Hyperolius; species Hyperolius riggenbachi. Next base: position 46,288,150 of record NC_090655.1, read on the forward strand.
ACAGAGATTATTTCCAACCAATCCCATCATAATTTCTGATCGCTCAAACAATTTTTCACAAGAAATTGGACCATTAGTGTCCACCTTCATGCTAGGTACGCACGATGCAATTGAGGACAGATTTACTGTCAGATCGGTTATTTCCAACATGTCCGATGTGATTTACGATCGATTTTTCGAACTATTCTTTATAAAACGAAAATCAATAAAAAAAAATTTCGCAAATCAGATCGGACATGTTGGAAATATTCTATCTGACAGTAAATCTGACAGAATATTGCATCATGTGTACCTAGCATTAGAGTTTGGATTTAATCCTGATATATGCACTAGTTTTTTTTTTTTTCCAGTTAACATTTTGCACACATTCCTAACATCTTCCTGAAAAGTACGTTTCATATAAACAACAGTTAGGAAACAGCGCCCTCCTGTGTCACTACTACCAGTAAAAAAAAATTGTACCAGATGCTTAGGTACCCAGGTAGGCACAGCATGAAAGTGAACCCAAGGTGAAAATAAACTAATGAGATACAGTGGGATGTGAAAGTTTGGGCAGTCTTGTTAATCGGCATGATTTTCCTGTATAAATCGTTGGTTGTTACGATAAAAAATGTCAGTTAAATATATCATATAGGAGACACACACAGTGATATTTGAGAAATGAAATGAAGTTTATGGGATTTACAGAAAGTTTGCAATAATTGTTTAAACAAAATTAGGCAGGTGCATAAATGTGGGCACCACAAAGAAGTAATGAAATCAATATTTAGTAGATCCTCCTTTTGCATTACATCTTGCAATTACAGCCACTAAATGCTTCCTGTAGGTTCCAATGAGAGTCTGGATTCTGCTTGAAGGTATTTTGGACCATTCCTCTTTACAAAACATCTCTAGTTCATTCAGGTTTGATGGCCTCTTTAACTCACACCACAGATTTTCAATTATATTCAGGTCTGGGGACTGAGATGGCCATTCCAGAACGTTGTACTTGTTCCTCTGCATGAATGCCTTAGTGGATTTTAAGCACTGTTTAGGGTCGTTGTTGTGTTCAAAGATCCAGCCCCGGTGCAACTTCAGCTTTGTCACTGATTCCTGGACATTGGTCTCCAAAATCTGCTGATACTGAGTGGAATCCATGCGTCCCTCAACTTTGACAAGATTCCCAGTCCCTGCACTGGCCACACAGCCCAAAAGCATCAAGCATGAAAAAGAAGTAGGAGTACGATACCTGGCACCAAATGCAGCAGGGCAGACACACCGGAGATGGGAATCAGAGCGTGCACGTCCAAAATGTAGTTGTGATCCAATGTAGTAGAAAGCAAAGGAGGAGGCACCGCTTCTTTAAAATCCCTTCTTTAAAATCCAGCTTCTTCAGAGGCAGATTGTACAAAAGACATTGTTAAAAGCACTCCTTAAGACTGACACTACAGATGTAAACACAGCCTCACAGCACGGTTGTGATTTATGAGGGATTGCAGAGTGCAGGGGGACCTTAGGGGGGTTTGAGATAGCAACAGAGGCTGGGCTGTATAGGCAGATTCAGCCTCTGTATGCAGATAATATTCTTCAAACCCACCTCGGGTTCTCTTTAAATAAGATCTCATAATTGGATTCACCTGTGTATGTAGGTCAGGGGTCACTGAGTTTACCAAGCCAATTTGATTTCCAATAATTAGTTCTGAAGGTTTTGGAATCAATAAAATGACAACAGTGCCCAAATGTATGCACTTGCCTAATTTTGTTTAAACAATTATTGCACACTTTCTGTAAATCCAATAAACTTCATTTCACTTCTCAAATATTACTGTGTGTGTCTCCTAAACGATATATTTAACTGGCATTTTTTATCGTAACAACCAACGATTTATACAGGAAAATCATGATATTTAACAAGGTTGCCCAAACTTTCGCATCCCACTGTATATCAATTGCTGTCAGTTGCATATCACTTGCTATCCATTATAACTGAAAGGACAACTGATGTGCAAGGTAATATTCATGCTTCCCTGTGGCTCAAGTGGGCGATATTACAGTTTAACACTGTGATGATCCGGAAGCTGTTACGGTGTCATCACCATTTTTAAATGGTGGTAGATTTGGAGTGGCACACCTTACCTTATATGAAGGTGGGTGCACAACCTGGATGTCAAGCCACACCCATAAAGTTACACTAAAAGTTCAAGACAGGTTTTCACACCATTTGTAAATGCTGAGGTGGTTTATTCTTCACGTCATAAGTCAACGCAAGAATTGACAATTGTTTTGGGGCAATACATATTTGTCTGCACTTTCTGATGAAGGGGACCCTTTGTGGCCATGAAACAATTGTCAATTCTTCTGTTGACTTATGACGTGAAGAATAAACCACTTCTGCATTTACGAATGGTGTGCAAACCTGTCTTGAACTTTTGCCATTTTTAAAATGGAGGATGGAGAACTCCATCGATTTCCGTGAACAAACAGGATGCGGAGAGGAGAAAGAAATTGATGAGTAGACTACATGGGAGGTAAGTATGATGTGTGTATGTTTATTTTGACTCTTAATTTTCAGTTCAGGTTTGCTTAGCCTTTTAAGTCCATCTTTTAGATCTTTATCTGCACAGCATTGGTTTAGAGAATGTGCAGCAACTTAAAGCTGACATTCCTCTCGTAGGACTAGACGGACAACAATGGATCATCCAGTTCAAGCTGGGCTCATGGTAGAAGAGGAACAGGTCTGGCAAGGCCGGGGGCTGGAACAAACACAGTCAGGTGAGACGTCACACAGCTGAACTCACAACAGACGAGGGAAATTAAAGTGAGAAAACAGTTTTATGCTTTTGGCACTATGTCCTCCTGTATTCGTTCCTAAGGTGCCTCAGCATGTCACTGGCTGACATGGTGCACTGGATGACACGGGAACGATGCTTTGCCACATTAGACAGATCCTCCAAGTTTGGGCAACGAAGCACCAGCTGCTGGACGAGGAGAAGACAGAACTGATCCAGTGGAAAAGGTACTGTTATAGGTAGATTGATGGGTTTAAGGGGGGGGGGGGGTTACATGGTGGAAATTTTGGAGGGGGAGGAGATATGTCATCATTATACTACATCAGATGTGCAGTAAAGTTATATGCTGCCTGATGAAACCATGACAAAGTCCAAGCAAAACCACATTCCCCAATTATATATAATAAGACAATTATACAGTATAACTGCATTATTTGTCTGTTCAAAATGTCTTGTTGCTCGTTGTTTTAATAATAAACATTACAAACTTCATGTGATAGCGAACCTGATGAGAGAGATAAAACTTGGATTTAAAGGAGACCTGAGGGGGATATGGAGGCTGCCATATTTATTCCCTTTTAAGAAATACCAGTTGCCTGGCTATCCTGCTGAGCCTCCGCCTCTAATACTTTTAGCCATAGATGCAGGCTCAGTCCGGCACAGGCGCCGTCCAGCCATGCGCTCTGCTGTCACGTTCCCGTGGCTGTGAGTGTTCAGCACCTGCGCACTGCGTGACAGAGCACGTGTGCACAATCCCACTGGTGTCAGCAGTCTGGCTCTAGACTTGCATTGCAAAGCCAGGCCTCTTTTCCAAGGGCAGCTGCTCCCATTCATTGGCCAGACATTTGCTACAGGCAGTGGACAGGCACCAGAGTTGCATCTGAGCATTTCAGTTGTCATCCTCAGACGCGAAACATAAGACTTTTTTCTATGGTCAGGTTACGCCACCACGTGCCAAATATGACACGCAGAGTTTTATTAAATGCTGTCAAGTAATGGCACTTGTGGCCAGCAGCAGAGGAGTAGCTATGGGGCGGGGACGACGACAAGGGGTACATCTGTCCCCCGAGCGCAGCATCTGGGGAGGCACAGTTTTTTTCTCTGATGTGTCCGCGTCGAAGAGTCTATGAAAGACGGTGGAAGGATGCAAGCTTCTCCCCTGCTTCCTCCTGCTCTCTGCCCCGGAGTTTTGTTTTATTTTATCTCCTTGCTGTAATCAGCGCTTGCCATGTTTGCATCAGCAAAGCAGATCATGTGCATTTCTGCGTATTTCTCCCAACTTTCCAATGCCTTGTACACATGATGCAATTTCCTGCCCGGTGGCTGGGTAAAATTGATCATTTCCGGCATGTCCGAACTGCTACTGATGGAGAACAGGATCGATTTTGTGCAGTGCTGATCTGAAAATCAATCCTGTTCTTAATCAGGTACGGATTGGACATGCAGGAAATGATTCTAAACCTCAGTAATCTCTGGGAAAGCATGATGGACCCCGTTACGGTTCACACCTTGTTACGAGGGGGCGCAAAAACTGACTTTGTCCCCGGGAGCGGCAAACCCTAGCTACGCCTCTGGCCAGCAGCCAGGAGGCCCAATAAACAAGAAGTTCAGCCACCTGTGGAAAAGAGGACTTAGTTTGTATGGAAGCAGTATTCAGTAGTGTTCTTCTTTAACCTCCTTGCCAGTTATCCTGAGCTGAGCTCGGAGTAACCCGCGCAGGAGGACTGCTCAGGCCCAGCTGGGCCGATTTTCACAATTTTCACAAAGTGCTAGCTGCGTGCATAACTCGATCGCCGCCGCTCGCCACCGATTGGCCGCTACCCGCCGCACCGCCCCCCCCCCCCAGACCCCTTGCGCAGCCTGGCCAATAAGTGCCAGGCAGCGCTGAGGGGTGGATCGGGACTCCCTCTGATGTCACGACGTCGGTGACGTTGGTGACGTCAACGCGATCATCACCATGGTGACGGGGGAAGCCATGCAGGAAATCCCATTCTGGACGGGATTTCTTGCTTGCGCAGATCGCCGGAGGCGATCTGAGTGGGTGGGGGGATGCTGCTGCTCAGCGGCTATCATGTAGCTAGCGCTAGGCTAGCTACAGGATTTTAAAAAAGAAAAAAAAAAAAAAGTGCTGCGCTGCCCCCTTGCCCCCAATATTTGGAACGACAAGGGGGTTAACAAAGCTCACATTTGATGCAGTATGTCACACCGGCTTAGAGGTGATCTTTCAGACTTCTCCCACTAACTAAAATTAACTTTTTTCTGAAGGATTCACGATCTTCCACTTCTCAGAGTGGCAAAAGAAAATGACATTCAGCAACTCAAGGAGCTTTTAGAGGATGAAAAATGTGACCCTTTTCAGAGAGGTGAGTGAGAGAATTGTGTCTGGCACAAACCAGATGAAGAATGATCAGTTATTGTTCCGTCCAGTGTGAATCAGCCTTAGAAAAAAGGTTTAACCACTTGAGGACCGCAGTGTTAAACCCCCCTAGTGACCAGGCCATTTTCCCTGATTGGGCCATTGCAGCTTTAAGACCTCATTGCAGAGCCGCACAACTGCTGAGTGATCCCCCCCCCTTTTCTCCCCACCAACAGAGCTTTCTGTTGGTGGGGTCTGATCGCTCCCCAACTTTTATTTATTTTTTAATAATTTTTAAAAAAATAAATTTCACTATTTTTCTTTATATTTTTGTAGTCCCCCCGCCAGCCAATCAGCGTGATCGGCTGTCATAAGCTTCAGCCTATGACAGCTTATCACTTCCTTCCCTGCTTACAGAGGGGACAGCCGTGCATCGCTGTCCCCAGTACAGTGCTGCCTTAGTTTGCAGCGCTGTACAGAGTTATTAGATGGCGGTTTCGCCGTCTAACAGTCTCCCAGCGGCAATCGCCGCTGGGAGACTGATGGCGGGGCGGAGCTCGGTCATCCATACAAAGATGCGCACGCGTCCTGCAAACCCCATTCCCAGCCATTCACGCCAGTCGACGTGGAGAGGTTCTAGGGCAGCTGCCACGTTCACGCCAATTGGCATGGAGTGGTTGGCAAGTAGTTAATGTACTGGTTGATGATATAATAAATACATTACTGCTATTCCTTGAGCAGGTGCTGTGGGCGAGACAGCTCTGCATGTGGCGGTCCAGTATGAGAATCTGGAGGCTGTGGAACTTCTGCTGGATGAAGCACCTGCATTAATCAACCAACCCATGACCTCCGAACTTTATAGAGGTAAACCAAGAACCCAGTCAATTTAACCACAATGTAATAACAATGTTAAATGCAATACAACATGGTTTATAACATATGCATGATGGGCAAAACTCCAAAGAACATTAGAAAATATATAGAATGGGGAAGACAACTGAATTGTTTACATGCCAGGTATAAATAACTATATTTACAAATATACATTTACATTAAAATGCAAAGATGCATTTAGGTTTGCTAAAGAGAGATTCGAGGGTATAAAACACCCTGAATTTCTTTTTAGAAACAGGGCCTCTCAATCATACATTAACTGCATGAAGTCGTTTTTGAAGATAGTTAAAAAATTGAAAAAAATACATATTACATATACTGTATAGAGGCCAATGTATGTGTGTTTCATTCAAAGGACTACTGTAGGGGGGTAGGGGGAAAAAGAGTGGAACTTACCCGGGGCTTCTAATGGTCCCTTGCAGACGTCCTGTGACCGCACAGCCACTCACCGATGCTCCGGTCCCCGGCTCCAGTTCACTTCTGGAATTTCCGACTTAAAAGTCGGAAAACCACTGTGCCTGCGTGGCCATGTCCTTGCTCCTGCTGACGTCACTAGGAGCGTACTGTGCAGGCGCAGACCGTACTGGGCCTGCACAACACACTTCTGGTGGCGTCGCAGGAGCGAGGGCGTGACCAAGCAGGCGCAGTGGTTTTCCACCTTTAAAGTCCATAATTCCGTAACCGGAGGCGGGGCCAGAGCATCAGTGAGTGGCTGCACGGGCACAGGATGCCTGCAGGGGACCATTAGAAACCCAGGGTAAGTTCAACTCTTTTTCCCCCCTACCCCCCCCCCCCCCCTACAGTACTCCTTTAAGTGAATAGCCCAAAAATCAGAAAAGGTGTGGCTCTGAGTCAACTGAGATGATGCACAGAACATTCAGTAGCAAGTCATAATTCATTTTGAGGTCAAATACCTACTGTGTATATATCAGTGCAAAAGTTGTTGAGTCTGGCCTAGGCCAGCACATTGTGAGAGAGACATTAAATTCAACCCCACCTGAGGGAGTCTCATAAAAACTGCAATGCCATGGTTCTACTGAGGTCCCCATCACTACTCAAATGCTAAGAGACAAGACTTACAAATGTAATTAAGCAACTGTGGGTTAATAGGGACAGAATAGATAGGACCTGTGCAGAATCCAAGACATCATGGAGAATAAAAAAGGATCCACTCCATTCTAGACCCAGGTAACACAACCACTGTCTGATAGAAGACCTGGGCAATCTGTTGTCTGAAGCAACCAATCTTCCCTTCCCTTTCACCTTCATTTCATCACTGAAAACAACAGTTGTAAACTGATTGGTAACTGACTTTGGCCAGCTGGAATAACCATTCCTAAAGCCACCCAGATAAATGTGGTATTTTGCATCTAATACTCAATCTCTTATATAGGTCAGACAGCCCTACACATCGCTACCATCAACCAGAATTTGGACCTAGTCCAGCTCCTGATCCACCGAGGAGCAGACGTAAAATCCCCACGAGCTACAGGAAGCTTCTTTGCATTGAACCCAAAAAACATGTTTTATTTTGGTAAGTTCTCATCCTGGTCATCAGATGTGTGACCCAAAAAGTACCAAATTCATTGTCACTTCTCACATAGCCAGTAGTGAATGTCAACTAGGTTTGTGATGCTGAGAGAGCAAGATGAGCAAACTCTTATACCAGTAACTGTTTACTGGCACCAGTGTTTGAGTTTGTAAGAGCAGAATGATACAAGTAGAGTGTAACCTTGAAATTTGGAAGAGGAGCAGGCCTTTATTTGTACTGTACAGTAGGGATTGTGAATTCTTCCAACACATTTTTGAATTTTCTTGGGTTTTGAGTTTGTGTAAATTTGCAAAATTGTACTTTTATAAGAATATATTTTCGCACTAACCAAATGGTTAAATATGGTTAGGGCAGATTCGCGAAAACCTGTTCTCAATAGGTTACAACGTCACTTAACATCTTTGCTTGGGATTTTCACTTTCATGTTCCTCAAGAGAACGTTTAGTAGACATTTTTCCCTATTTATGTAAAAATACCCATGCATTACAATATGCAAATTTTCTGCATAAGAAAACTAAGAGCCAATGTTTTTCAATGGGATAGTTCACAAGTAGGGCATAATTCACTAAACCGTGATAACTCATATCACAAACCGTTTTCGCAATCGTTTTTGCGAATTTGCACGTGCAATTTCATGTGAAAATTCACGATTGCGTGCACAAATTTGCAATCGCATGAAAACGTGTGCGAAAACAGCCGTGATATGAGTTATCACGGTTTAGTGAATCAAGCCCTTAGGCTACTTACACACCAGGACGTTGCGTTTAGGGGACGTTATAGGGCACATCACGTGCCCCTAACGCAACGCCTGGTGCTCTCTGGTGTGGACGTCGGAGTGAGCTCACTCTGGCGTCCGTGATGCCGTGATGCGTACTCTTGGACGCATGCGGCATCACGTGGTCCCGCCCGGCCAATCGCCGCACAGAGCGGCCGCTTCAGGAAGTAAACACTGCACGTCACTGAGTGCAGTGAATATTAATTAGCCATGTGCTCGGCCGCTCTCCCCTCCTCCCCAACATGACTGAGCATGTGCAAACAGTCTAACGCAGCTTAGCCGCGTAGAACGCACAGCATGCAGCACTTTGCTGCGTTACAATGTAACGCAACGTGGGTAGTGTGAACAGCCCACTTGTGTTACATTGCTGTGCGTTGGGGGAGCGTTATAGGCTGCACTAACGTGCGCCTGTAACGTCCCTGTGTGCAAGAAGCCTTAAAGTGGAACTTTAACACAGGATTGAACTTCATACCAATCTGTAGCCAAAATCCCCCTTCCCACGAAAAATCTTTACCCTTTCATGAATAGTCCATCGTGGGGGTGGGGGGGTGGGTTCTGTATGGCTGATATTGCAGTGAAACCCCTCCCACAGGGTGATGTCATGACCATGGCCCTGACGGTTTGCTGTGTGTGAAGCTTGCTGCATTGTGGGAAATAACAGCTTTTTCCAACTTTGAAGCAAGTAATATCTCTGTGCATAGAACTTTCTGTAATGTACATTCTGTATAGATTACCTGGCAGGACTAAATATGTCACCACCGGTAAAACATTTCAGAATGTAAATCAGGTAGAGGAAAGATTTTTCAGTGGGCAAACACTGACTAAATTATCTACAAATTAATATTGTAAACAATGAGCAATGTTATTCTTTGTGTTATTTTCACTACAGTACCTCTTTAAATGCTTCTTTTGATAGGCACAAAAAAACGGAAAAAAAAACGAGAGCAGTGAAGCATTATGTGCATTTTCTCTATTAATTGCATTAACTTTGGTACATTTTCACACATGCAAACACACATGGGGCCCAATGCATATAACTGCAGTAATATTGCCATGCACAGACAGAGCATGGCAATATTACCCTTACTTCCTCCAGCAGACCCTGCAAACTCTGCAACTTCTATTGCAGTGATGGCTAACTCCAGCTGTGGCACTCCAGCTGTGACAAAACTACAAATCCCATCATGCCTCTGCTTCCCTGAGCTATGCTTAGAGCTGTCAGAGTATTGCAATGCCTCATGGGACTTGTAGTTCCACCACAGCTGGAGTGCCAAGGTTAGCCATCATTGTTCTATTGCAATACTTCCATGCTTGAAGCTTTGTCATTAGACCTTCCATTGATCCCATATAAATGTGCTATACCAGTAGTTAATAAAAGTCTGGGTTGGGTGTGTAATATCGGCTACTGCTCTGCTTTACAGGTGAACATATCTTGGCCTTTGCATGCTGTGTGGGAGATGCTGAGATTGCTAAACTACTTCTGGATCATGGAGCCGACCTCTGGGCCCAGGATTGTTGGGGTAAGGTGGGGGCATAATGGTGAGCGCACACAGACGTTCAAGCCAATTGTTTAAAGTGAAGCTCCTCTTTCATTGAAAATTGCTTAAAGAGACACTGCAGCGAAAAAAAAAATTATGATATTATGATTTGTATGTGTAGTACAGCTAAGAAATAAAACATTAAGATCAGATACATCAGTCTAATTGTTTCCAGTACAGGAAGAGTTAAGAAACTCCAGTTGTTATCTCTATGCAAAAAAGCAATTAAGCTCTGCGACTTTCAAAGTCGTGGAGAGGGCTGTTTTCTGACTTTTATTATCTCAAGTGTTATTGAACTATTTACTTTTTCTCTGCCAGAGGAGAGGTCATTAGTTCACAGACTGCTCTGAAAGAATCATTTTGAATGCTGAGTGTTGTGTAATCTGGACATATTATAGAATGATGCAATGTTAGAAAAAACACTATATACCTAAAAATAAAAATATGAGAATATTTTCTTTGCTACTAAACTTCTAGTAATTATTCATAGTACACAACCAATTCATTATATCATATTTTTTTTTCGCTTCAGTGTCTCTTTAAGGCGTACATTGGTGAGAGTGATCTGGAGGCTGCCATATTTATTTAATTTTAAACTATGCAAGTTGCCTCGCTGCCCCCCGATCCAGTGCCTCTAATACTTTTAGCCATAGCACCTAAACAAGCATGCAGATCAGGGGCATTGACTCAAGTCTGACTAGATTAGCTACATGTAGAGTCGTACAGAGGCGCCAAAAGAGTAAAATGCGCCAAAATCATCTAAAAACATTCAGGAGGCGGTGGTGGACCAGACTTTACAAACAGACACGATGCTGTCGATATAGTTAATAACATTTATTCACATACTCCTAGTAATAATATTATTGTTATTACTAGGAGTATGTGAATAAATTTCATTAACTATATCGACAGCATCGTGTCTGTTTGGAGTGTCTGGTCCACCACTGCCTCCTGAATGTTTTTAGATGATTTTACTCTTTTGGCGCCTCTGTACACCTGTACATAGTAAGTTATCCACCCCTGGTGGAAGGGTGATACACCCTCCTTTTCTTCTATCCACAGAGAGCGACATCTTAACCCTGAGTGGGGACAGATCTAATCTCCCCACCTGCATCTTCAGTGGTTGCCTATGCGGTAACCCTGGTTTGTGAGTATAAATACTTATGTTACATATCATCTTCCCTCTTCCAAAACATACAACACTATATTGGGCTCTCGGTTATCTGTTTTTGTAGATTAGCCACATGCTTGTTTCAGGTGGGAGACTCATATACTACTGATGCCAGAAGATCAGCAGGGCGGCTAGGCAATCGGTATTGTGTAAAAGGAATAAATAGGACAGCTTCTATATCACAATATCACTAATTGCAAAAATGGAAACCACACGGAATGGCTAACCAGCAATGTATTCAATAATTGCAAAAAATATGCCTAAATAATGTATGCACCATGCCAACAGATTCAATATATAATCACAACAAAGAGAATTAACTCTTGGGTGTATACAAAAACTCCATTTTATTTAATCAAAAAATCCCTAAACAGTATGACACTACAAAATATGAAGCACATAAAAATATAAACATCTCAAAATGAGTCACCATTCCTCTCATCATAAACTAGAGGAGGCGCCAGTCCTCCAAACTAGGATAGTTCCTGGTACTGATGTGCATATGAAGTGGTCATAAAGGGGAAGTATAGCAGATGAGCTGTGATGCAAGGCAGTTAGTATTCAACTTTCTGCAAAAGCAACAGCAGCAGCATATATAGGCAAAATAATTGACTTCCACATGCTTCACAATCCCATTCGCAGATTGAATATGTTCCTGGTACTGCTGTGCATATGAAGTAGCCATAAAAGGCAAGTGTAGCAGATGAGCTGGGATGCAAAGTAGTTCGTTTTCAGCTTTCAGCAAAGGTAACAGCAGCAGCAAGAATAAACAAAACAGTTGGCCTCCATATGCTCCACAATCCCATTCGCCCTTTATGACCACTTCATGGGCACATCAGTACCAGGAACTATGCTAGTTTGGAGGCCTTGCGGCTGTGCTGATCCTCTCTCTTTATATGATGTCATGTGACCCAGTGATCCCTTGAAAAAATAGACAGCTGTCAGGAGATTGGAGGTTGTTTCCCCAGCACAGAGCCAAATCACCAAACCCCAAGCAACCTCTCCAGCTATTGCTAAGAGACGCTTTCTGGCCAACATTGCAGCTGCACTCAGAAAAGTCTTATCTTGCTGTCCACATTTCTTTCTTTGGTTTTATTTCTGCTTAGCTAAATATTTTTATGAATGTATTCTGCTAATGAATAATTATCTCTCTGTTGTGATTGTGGCATTACCAGGTAACACCATTCTCCACATTCTCATTCTCCAACCCAATGCAAATCTTTCCTGTGAAATGTTTGACTTCCTGTTATCCCAGGATCCGGAACCAGATGGAAAGCCCCTGTATGAAATTCCCAATGGAAAGGGACTCACACCTCTCAAGTTAGCTGCTGCTGAAGGAAATGTGGTGGTGAGTAATGGCTCCTCCCATTCTTAATAAGGCCACAACTTATTGGTAAATATATCCTGACAAAGAAGGTCTTAGGCGCTCAAGGCCCATTTAGGTGACTAAGCAGTTTGCCATTAGACCTACTGAAGACCCTTACAACATACCCCTGTGCATTAAACATTCCAAAATTAAATCTTAAAGTGTACCTGAACAGACATGTGACATTGTGGTAGCTCACAGTGCGTTATTAGCACAAACCGCGGCACCTGTGCATTAGTATGTGTTTTGCTACTTGCGTCATGTGTGTTACCTTAACAATACTTGCGTTAAACAGGAACCGCTGGCTAGGGATGGTTGTAAAATGGCTTTCCGCAGCGGTAATCAGAAATCGTCACTTAGAAATCCATCGGAACTCACAAATTTTAGGACAATCAAAGCACTGGGTAGCATTGGACCAATCAGGCAGAGTTTTTCAGGAGAAATCGGATTTCTCCAGTAATTTTAGATCAGTCACAAGACTCGGATGATACTGAGTTTGTCCGGGTCTTGTGATCGGTTATCTAGACTATATTATGGGTTCCATCAAAAAAAACAACAGGGCAGAAAAACCTAAAAAACTTTCTGTGGAAGTCAGAAAACCATTGGAATGTTGTGATATTGGTATTCAGCATTTGCGAAAATCAAAATTTTGCCAGAACCATAAATCGGCATTTCTGATCATCCCTACTGATGGCTGTGCTAATTGTTCAATGTGCGCTACTCTGCTGGCTTATGTGCTGGCAAAATTACTGTGCTCTATGTGTGTGCTGCAGTTTTAAAGACTGGAAGAAGCCCCAGGTAAGTAAAAGACTGCACATTTTGCATTAAATTAGGTTCCCTTTAAGCAAATATGAAGTGAAGGGGAGTTAAACATTTACCTTCAGAAGCCTCTGAATGGTTCAGAGGCTTCCCAGACCTCGTAAAGCCCACTCTTCCACTCCAGAGTCCCTCTTTCTCTTCTTCTTCTGGCCATGCCTGAGTGCTTCGTTCTATTGGGCATGTGTGGACCTTACTCACGCATGCCCAGTCTGGAGGCACTAGTCCACTGCCACATTCACAGCCGGTAGAAACCATTTGACAATTTTGTGTGCTAGAAAAGTGGGTTCTACGAGAAATATGGAAGCCTCTCTGCACAATCCAAGGCTTCTCTCTTCTATTTCAGGTTTCCTTTAGGTTTCAACATCTGACAAATGTCATAATACAATGACAGAATTCTGCCTGATATGTGTTTAATTCGGAATTCCTTAAAGAGACTCTGTAACAAAAAAAGTTCCCCTGGGGGGTACTCACCTCGGCAGGGGGCAGCCTCAGGGTCCCAATAAGGCTTCCCCCTCCCCTGTAGACACAGGCAATCCAGTGCTGACTCCCCCGAAGTCTCCAGCAATCCTGGCTCGACAAGTCTGACAAGGCTGGATGTATTTATCTTCCCGCGCTGTTGTGGCTCTCAGCACGGAGATAGGTGGAAATAGCTGATCTCCGTCGGGTCCGCTCTACTATGCAGGAGACTTGCGTCTGCGCAGTAGAGGGGACCGACAGCGATTGGCTATTTCTGCCTATCTCCGAGCTGAGAGCCAATACTGCGCCTGCGCTGGGGAGGTAAATGTTTACATCCCCACTATTCGGAGGGACACAGGAGGATGGGGGAGGCCTTGATCGGATCTGGAGGCTTCTCCCACCCGAGGTGAGTACCCCCAGGGGAAATTTTTCTCATTACAGGTTTTCTTTAAAGAGTCTATTCAGTCTGAAATAGCGCTTTCATTTGATGGTGCAGTCATTTTGTTATACAAAAGTTATAACAACCTGCTTGGTCCACTCCTCCCAAAAACCTCCTGGAACCACATGGCTACTGGTTTTCATTGCATAGCTCCGCCCCTGCTGGAAAAATGCCATGGTGTTTTCTCTACTCGAGATAGAAAACACTTTGGTGTATTTTCAGCAAGGGGGCGGGACTACAAAATGCAAGCCAGCGTGCCTCTGGGAGGTTTTTTTTGGAACCAATGAAGTAATAACTTTTGAATGAGTAGATGATTGCACCATAAAATGAAATGGCCATTTCAGACTCCATAGGCTCCTTAAGAAATGTGCAATCACTCGTAATGTTATTCAAACTGTTACATAGAATCTGAATGCAAAAAAAGCAACAGCTTACTGTTAAAAACAAAAATGACTCAATAAGTAATGAATGTCTTCTTTAAAACGGGAAACAAATGTGCATTACTTTCACCACACAATAGTGTAGAAATCTGACAGCACAAAGATGTCTGTTATTCTGCTTTTATGCAAGCATGAACTGGTAAAGGGTTCTAAGGGACACTACTACACATCTGTATACATGTAAATGCAAGTGGTGTTAGAACAAATATATAATAATACTGCTAAAAAATATTTGGATGAGATAAGTTGACCGAATGAACCAATGGGCTAAATGATCAGTAGTAATGTAATTAACAGATTTGCTTTTGTTATTACTTAAAGAGATTCTGTACTCTAAAATTATTACAATAAAAAGCATACCATTCTATTCATTATGTTCTCCTGGGCCCCTCTGTGCTGTTTCTGCCACTCCCTGCTGCGATTCTGGCTTGCAATTGCTAGTTTTAGGCAGTGTTTACAAACAAATGACATGGCTGCTAACCAGCATGTGAAAGGCTTAGAGAAGCTCAGTCTGTGACTCATACAGAGCCTGGAGGGGGCTTGGAGAGGGTGTGTATAACTTCTATCCTATCACAAGCAGAGCAGCACATTCCTGCCTGAGTGCCTGGGCCGACAAAGGCATCAGAGGAAAGAAGATTAGATTAAAGAACAGAGATAACACAGCCACTGTGCAACTAGGAAAGGCTGACCACATTAGAAAAGGTATGACAGACCACATTAGAACAGGTATAGGAACTTATATAGGAGAGGAGAAATAAGGCTGAACATTTTGTTACAGAGTCCCTTTAAGAAAAAAATATATGCCACATTTGTTCACATCTCAGATGTTCCAGCACTTGATACAGAAAAAAAGGAAGATTCAACGGACCTATGGCCCCGTGACCACCATGATATATGACATGTCAGAGATCGATTCGTGGGAAGATCCGCAGTCAGTACTGCAGCTCATAACCTCATCAAACAAAAGCGAGGTAATTCAAAAATAAATCTAAATTGAAAAAAGACTACTATTTTAGCTTTGCAGTATGTACTGTTCTATGGAGAGAATATGGGGAGAAGAGCAGCATATTTTATCCGATGGAAAAGGGAGAGGGAAAAGGATTAGTGTGTACTGTATTATGACGGTAGCTTGAATTGGTGACTTGTTATGTACTAAGGACGGAAGCAGGGGCGTAACTAGAAATCACTGGGCCCCCCTGCGAATATTTGGATGGGGCCCCCCCCATAGGTGCCAAATAATCGTAATGGGGCAGCGTTTCACTGTAAATTAATTGTAAAGTGGGCAGCATTTTACCAGACAATCGTAATGTGGGCCAGAAAATCGTAATGTGGGCAGAGTTCACCAGAAAATCGTAATGTGGGCCTTTAGAAAATCATAATGTGGGCAGAGTTCACCAGAAAATCGTAATGTGGGCACCAGTCACTAGTGTTGGGCGAACAGTGTTCGCCACTGTTCGGGTTCTGCAGAACATCACCCTGTTCGGGTGATGTTCGAGTTCGGCCGAACACCTGACGGTGTTCGGCCAAACCGTTCGGCCACATGGCCGAACTAAGAGCGCATGGCCGAACGTTCCCCGAACGTTCGGCTAGCGCTGTGATTGGCCGAACGGGTCACGTGGTTCGGGCCCGAACGCGCTCTGATTGGCCGAACGGTCACGTGGTTCGGGTAAATAAATACCCGAACCACGTCATATCTCCGCCATTTGTCTGTGGGTTTAGCTTTGGGTAGGCAGGCAGGGTAGTTCGCTCTCCAGCCACGCTAGCCAGGGTCCCCCCCAGTCATTGTGTGTCGCTGCTGGGAACAGTAGTACACCGCTCGCTCAGCCACACTATATATAGCATTGTTTACTGCCACTGTGTACCTCGCTCAGCCACGCTATATATATAGCATTGTGTTTTCTGACACTCTGTGTACACGGCTTAGGCTAGTCTGACTAATATAGCATTGTGTGTACTGCCACTGTGCACCTCGCTCAGTCACGCTATATATAGCATTGTGTGTACTGCCACTGTGCACCTCGCTCAGCCACGCTATATATAGCATTGTGTGTACTGCCACTGTGCACCTCGCTCAGCCACGCTATATATAGCATTGTGTGTACTGCCACTGTGCACCTCGCTCAGCCACGCTATATATAGCATTGTGTGTACTGCCACTGTGCACCTCGTTCAGCCACGCTATATATAGCATTGTGTGTACTGCCACTGTGCACCTCGCTCAGCCACGCTATATATATAGCATTGTGTTTTCTGACACTCTGTGTACACGGCTTAGGCTAGCCTGACTAATATAGCATTGTGTGTACTGCCACTGTGCACCTCGCTCAGCCACGCTATATATAGCATTGTGCGTACTGCCACTGTGCACCTCGCTCAGCCACGCTATATATAGCATTGTGTGTACTGCCACTGTGCACCTCGCTCAGCCACGCTATATATATAGCATTGTGTTTTCTGACACTCTGTGTACACGGCTTAGGCTAGCCTGACTAATATAGCATTGTGTGTACTGCCACTGTGCACCTCGCTCAGCCACGCTATATATAGCATTGTGTGTACTGCCACTGTGCACCTCGCTCAGCCACGCTATATATAGCATTGTGTGTACTGCCACTGTGCACCTCGCTCAGCCACGCTATATATATAGCATTGTGTTTTCTGACACTCTGTGTACACGGCTTAGCCTGACTAATATAGCATTGTGTGTACTGCCACTGTGCACCTCGCTCAGCCACGCTATATATAGCATTGTGTGTACTGCCACTGTGCACCTCGCTCAGCCACGCTATATATAGCATTGTGTGTACTGCCACTGTGCACCTCGCTCAGCCACGCTATATATAGCATTGTGTGTACTGCCACTGTGCACCTCGCTCAGCCACGCTATATATAGCATTGTGTGTACTGCCACTGTGCACCTCGCTTAGCCACGCTATATATAGCATTGTGTGTACTGCCACTGTGCACCTCGCTCAGCCACGCTATATATAGCATTGTGTGTACTGCCACTGTGCACCTCGCTCAGCCACGCTATATATATAGCATTGTGTTTTCTGACACTCTGTGTACACGGCTTAGGCTAGCCTGACTAATATAGCATTGTGTGTACTGCCACTGTGCACCTCGCTCAGCCACGCTATATATAGCAGTGTGTGTACTGCCACTGTGCACCTCGCTCAGCCACGCTATATATAGCATTGTGTGTACTGCCACTGTGCACCTCGCTCAGCCACGCTATATATAGCATTGTGTTTACTGCCACTCTGTGTACACCGCTCAGCCAGACTATATACCGTTGTTTACTGACACTCTGTGTACACCGCTCAGCCAGACTATATACCATTGTTTACTGACACTCTGTGTACATGGCTCAGCCTGACTATAAAGCATTGTGTGTACTGCCACTGTGCACCTCGCTCAGCCACGCTATATATATAGCATTGTGTTTTCTGACACTCTGTGTACACGGCTTAGCCTGACTAATATAGCATTGTGTGTACTGCCACTGTGCACCTCGCTCAGCCACGCTATATATAGCATTGTGTGTACTGCCACTGTGCACCTCGCTCAGCCACGCTATATATAGCATTGTGTGTACTGCCACTGTGCACCTCGCTCAGCCACGCTATATATATAGCATTGTGTTTTCTGACACTCTGTGTACACGGCTTAGCCTGACTAATATAGCATTGTGTGTACTGCCACTGTGCACCTCGCTCAGCCACGCTATATATAGCATTGTGTTTTCTGACACTCTGTGTACACGGCTTAGCCTGACTAATATAGCATTGTGTGTACTGCCACTGTGCACCTCGCTCAGCCACGCTATATATAGCATTGTGTTTTCTGACACTCTGTGTACACGGCTTAGCCTGGCTCTATAGCATTGTGTGTACTGCCACTGTGCACCTCGCTCAGCCACGCTATATATAGCATTGTGTTTACTGCCACTCTGTGTACACCGCTCAGCCAGACTATATACCATTGTTTACTGACACTCTGTGTACACGGCTCAGCCTGACTATAAAGCATTGTGTGTACTGCCACTGTGCACCTCGCTCAGCCACGCTATATATAGCATTGTGTTTAATGACACTCTGTGTACACGGCTTAGCCAGACTATATAGCATTGTGTGTACTGCCACTCTGTGTACACCGCTCAGCCAGACTATATAGCATTGTGTTTACTTCCACTCTGTGTCTGCTGGGCCTGGGAACAGTAGTACACCGCTCACCCGCCACTGTATAGCATTGTGCTCTGTGTCGCTGCTGGGAATAGTGGTACTGTATAGCATTTCTGTACTGCCACTGTACTGCTGCCAGTCAGCGTGTACTGTAAGGATAAGTGAAATGAGGAAGAAATCCGGTGAAAGAGGAAGGGGCAAGGGAAGAAGTGTTTCCCCTGACGGTTCACGTACAGGCCACAGGGGAGCACCCAAGAAAACCCACTCAATACCGCCCATGTTGTCCAGGACAACAACCCTCACAAATCCAAAAGAACAGGACCAGATAATTACTTGGATGACCTCTCAAGCATCCAGCAGTGGGTTAAGCAGCACCAGCACATCACGCACGAGGTCCGAGTCCTCAGCCAGTTACAAGGAGCCAGTGGGCACAAAGCTGACACAACCGGCAGCGACACCACGCACACAACTGCCAGATAACCAGTCCTATGAATTACCTCAGGACACAATGGGGTATTCGCAGGAGCTATTCCCAGCCCAACAAACTTCCACCTATGAAAGGTCAATGGAGGAACAGCCAGAAATGTTGTGCCCGGATTCACAACCATTAACTGTGGGAAATGCACCGCGCACTGAAATACAAGGCGAGTCCGAGGAGGACTCGGAAACCCAAATCCCAGAGCAAGTTGAGCAGGAGGGGTTGCAATTGCAGGAGGTCGGCCGACAAGATCTGGAAGACGACGTTGGAGTGAGCTGCGCAGAGGTTGTTCTGGGGAGCTCTACTCCACGGCGGCGGCCCCCCACAATGACATATGACGAGTTTGAGGAGATGGAAGAGGAGGGTATGGACAATGTGGACAGAGACCCAGATTTTATTTGTGAACGAGAACATCGCCGTCGTAGCAGCAGCACAGATGAGTCTGTTGAAGAACCCACTGCTGCACGAGTTCGCCTTGTGCCACAAGGTAGGCGGCGCGCAATTTCAGGCACCACAAGCGTGGAAGTTAGAGTGAGAGGCAAAAGAGGAGGAAACAGAAATCGCCAGCAAGGAGGCAGGTGCTCCAAAGTCTGGGCTTTCTTTGAAGACTGCACTGAGGATGTTACCATGGCGATTTGCAAGGTGTGCAAGACTCGCCTGAGCAGGGGGAAAAGTATTAACAACCTCTCCACCACCAGCATGAGCCGCCACATGCTATCCAAACATCCCACTCTGTGGGCAAACGCGGCAGGACAGGGTACCAGCAACACTGCCTCCCTTGGGTTCACCAGACTCACCACCAGACCCGCCTCAGCAGCAGCAGTAGCCCAGCCATTGCGTGGTTCACAACATTCACAAACATCAGACGACGCTGACACTGTCACTTTCCGGAGTAGTGCTCTTGAGGTCTCCCAGTGTTCATCAAACACAACAACCAACAGCCCTTCCGTGTGCAGCGCTACGGTTCAGTTGTCTGTGTCGGAGATGTTTGAGCGCAAGAGGAAATTGCCAGCAAATGACCCCCGGGCCGTGGCAGTAACAGCCAGCATAGCCAAGCTTCTGGCCTGCGAAATGCTGCCATATCGAGTGGTGGAGACAAACAGCTTCAAGGGCATGATGTCAGTGGCCATCCCACGTTACGTGGTTCCCAGCCGCTACCACTTTGCGCGCTCTGCAGTGCCTGAGTTGCATGAGCACGTGGTCAGCAAAATAACCCGAAGCTTGAAGAATGCCGTTGCCTGCAAGGTTCACCTCACCACTGACACTTGGACGAGTGCGTTCGGCCAGGGTCGATACATCTCCCTTACCGCGCACTGGGTGAACCTTGTGGAGCCTGGCAGCGATTCCTCACCTGCTACGGCGCGGGTGTTGCCCACGCCGCAAACAGCTGCACCGCCGTCCCTCCCACTGGATAACAACAGCAGCACCTACCTCTCTGACTCCTTCTCCTCCAACGCATCTCAAAGCTGTACCTCATCCGGAAACGCTAACCCAGCAGCAGTAGGATCGTGGAAGCAGTGCAGCACAGCTGTTGGCATGCGTCAGCAAGCGTTGCTGAAGCTGATCTGCCTTGGGGATAAGCAGCACACAGGGGAGGAAATTTGGAAGGGAATAAAGGAACAGACGGATTTGTGGCTGGCATCGCTGGACTTGAAACCGGGCATGGTTGTGTGTGATAATGGGAGTAATCTCATTCGCGCTTTAAGGTTGGCTAAGCTGACACACATCCCTTGCCTGGCGCACGTGATGAACCTAGTAGTTCAGCGGTTCCTGAGGACATACCCAGGCGTGGCCGATCTTCTGTTGAAGGTGCGTCGAGTGGCCAAACATTGTAGAAATTCCAGTACTGCTTCGGGGGCACTCGCCAAGATGCAGGAGCGCTTCAATCTCCCCCACCATCGCTTGCTGTGTGATGTCCCTACGCGCTGGAATTCTACGCTGCACATGCTAGCACGCTTTTGTGAGCAGAAGAGTGCAGTGGTCCAGTACATGACGGCGCAGTACCGAGGCGCATCCGGCCAGCTGCCAAGCTTCTGTGGATCCGATTGGGCCAACATGTTGGACCTCTGCCAAGTCCTCCAAAATTTTGAGCAATCCACGTTGCTTGTGAGCAGTGACAACTCTTCAGTCAGCATTACCATACCACTGCTGTGTTTACTGAAGAGGTCAATGTTGAAAATCAAGGAAACAGCTGTCATGATGCAACTGGGGGAATCTGAAGGAGAAAACGATCAGCGTGATGGTACCAACATCAGGCCATCCGCCTCAGGGAACGCTGGCCCCAGCAGCTATGACGAAGAAGAGGAGGAGGAACAGCTGGAGTTGGAGCAGGAATTTCATGCCACCACTGACGAGGGCCAGAGCGGTGCACGTTGGACTTCCACAATTCAGCGCGAATGGTCAGCAGAAGCAGACCAGGAGGAAGGTGACGACTATGATGCATCACAACAACTATCACAACGCTCACAAGAGGATGATGAGGATTCTGGTAGGACTCTTGCACACATGGCTCAATTCATGCTAGACTGCATTGAACGCGACCCACGCATTGTGCGCATTCTGGACAACACCAATTACTGGGTTTATACCCTTCTGGATCCACGGTACAAACACAATGTTCCAAAACTGCTTGAAGAAAGAGTCAGACAGGTCAAAATGGAAGAATACCAGCAGGCCCTTGTGGAGACTTTAGAGAGGAGATTGACATCCTCCCCCTCCTCTAGCCAGTTGTACGCCGACAGACTGACTTCCGCAAACCCAGGACGACCAGGAGGGCAGCAAACAACGCAAGCCGCAGCTAGTGCCCAAAAGGGAACGGTATCGGCAGTGTCCTTGGAGTGGGAAAATTTTCTGACACCCATGCAGCAGCAGCCCACTGAACAGGAAGCGTGCAGATCCACCTCCAACACCGATCGCCTGGAGAAGATGGTCAAGGACTACATGTCAGATGACGTAGCTGTGTCGAACAATCCATCTGCACCCTTCAACTATTGGGTATTGAAGCTAGACACCTGGCACGAACTGGCAATGTACGCAATAGAGGTGCTGGCTTGCCCGGCAGCCAGCGTTATGTCGGAACGCTGTTTCAGTGCTGCCGGAGGCATCGTCACAGATCGGCGTATCCGCCTCTCCACAGAAAATGCAGACCGTCTGACTCAAATTAAAATGAATCAATCCTGGATTGGAAACGACTACGCAACACTCCAGGACCCCAACCAAGTAACATGACCAATGAACATCTGGGATGGTGTAGCGTTACCGGTCCCTGTTTATTGAATCTCTCATCTGTATTACATTTATGACTGCATGGCGGCAAAAAGCATTGCTGCTATATCCGCACGCTTTTTGTCCTCATGCAAGGCCTGGGTTGTTGTGTCTCACAAAGCGTGGCCTTCTCCTCCTGCGCCTGCTCCTGTTCCATCACGTGTGCTGCTGCTGCTGCTGGGTTAGCGTTGCCGGTCCCTGTTTATTGAACCACTTATCTTTATTACATTTATGACTGCATGGCGGTACCTCATGCAAGGCCTGGGTTGTTGTGTCTCACAAAGCGTGGCCTTCTCCTCCTGCGCCTCCTCCTGTTCCATCACGTCTGCTGCTGCTGGGTTAGCGTTGCCGCGTGGTCCCTGTTTATTGAACCACTTATCTTTATTAAATTTATGACTGCATGGCGGTACAAAGCATGCTATCCGCACGCTTCTTGTCCTCATGCAAGGCCTGGGTTGTTGTGTCTCACAAAGCGTGGCCTTCTCCTCCTGCGCCTCCTCCTGTTCCATCACGTCTGCTGCTGCTGGGTTAGCGTTGCCGCGTGGTCCCTGTTTATTGAACCACTTATCTTTATTAAATTTATGACTGCATGGCGGTACAAAGCATGCTATCCGCACGCTTCTTGTCCTCATGCAAGGCCTGGGTTGTTGTGTCTCACAAAGCGTGGCCTTCTCCTCCTGCGCCACCCTCCTCCTGTTCCATCACGTGTGCTGCTGCTGGGTTAGCGTTACCGGTCCTTTTTCCTGGAACCTCTTATATGTATTACATTTATGACTGCATGCCGACAAAAAGCATGTTACCTGTGCAAAGAAAACAGACATTTCCCACATTTAAAAGACAGTTTTCCCTTTGAAACTTTAAAATCGATTTTCTCAAAAACTATAACCTCTTTTTGCTAAAAAAATTTTTCCTCTTGTACCCACTCCCAAGGTGCACATACCCTGTAAATTTGGGGTATGTAGCATGTAAGGAGGCTTTACAAAGCACAAAAGTTCGGGTCCCCATTGACTTCCATTATGTTCGGAGTTCGGGTCGAACACCCGAACATCGCGGCCATGTTCGGCCTGTTCGGCCTGTTCGGCCCGAACCCGAACATCTAGATGTTCGCCCAACACTACCAGTCACCAGAAAATAGTAACGTGAGCAGCAGTCACCAGAAAATTGTAACGTGGGCAGCATTCACCAGACAATCGTAATGTGGGCAGCGTTCACCAGAATATCGTAATGTGGGACAGAAAATCGTAATGTGGACAGAGTTCACCAGAAAATTGTAACATGGACAGCATTCACCAGACAATCGTAACTTGGGCAGTGTTCAGCAGAAAATCGTAATGTGGGCCAGAAAATCGTAATGTGGGCAGCGTTCACCAGAAAATCGTAACGTGGACAGCATTCACCAGACAATCGTAACGTGGGCAGTGTTCACCAGAAAATCGTAATGTGGGCCAGAAAATCGTAATGTGGGCAGAGTTCAAGAGAAAATCGCAATGTGGGCAGCAGTGACCAGAAAATCGTAATGTGGGCAGCAGACACCAGAAAATCGCAATGTGGGCAGCAGACACCAGAAAATCGCAATGTGGGCAGCAGTGACCAGAAAATCGCAATGTGGGCAGCAGTGACCAGAAAATCGTAATGTGGGCAGCAGACACCAGAAAATCGCAATGTGGGCAGCAGACACCAGAAAATCGCAATGTGGGCAGCAGTGACCAGAAAATCGTAATGTGGGCAGCAGACACCAGAAAATCATAATGTGGGCAGCAGACACCAGAAAATCGCAATGTGGGCAGCAGACACCTGAAAATCACAATGTGGGCAGCAGTGACCAGAAAATCATAATGTGGGCAGCAGACACCAGAAAATCATAATGTGGGCAGCAGACACCTGAAAATCGCAATGTGGGCAGCAGACACCTGAAAATCACAATGTGGGCAGCAGACACCAGAAAATCGCAATGTGGGCAGCAGACACCTGAAAATCACAATGTGGGCAGCAGTGACCAGAAAATCATAATGTGGGCAGCAGACACCTAAAAATCACAATGTGGGCAGCAGTGACCAGAAAATCACAATGTAGGCAGCAGACACTAGAAAATCATAATGTGTGCAGCAGACACCTGAAAATCACAATGTAGGCAGCAGACACTAGAAAAAAAAATGCACCTGTGAAAAAAAACCAATTCACTTACCTGACAGAAGTCTTCTCCTCTCCCGGCATCTGGCTCGCAGCTCCCCGAGTCCTCCTGCAGCAGATCTCCCGCGCTGACAGGCAGAGTGCAGGGCTATGGCAAGATGGCTGCCGAAGCCCTGTACTAGAGACACAAATAGTCTCCAGTGTAGGCCATCTTGCCGTAGCCCTGCTCTGCCTGCCGGAGACTATGCAGGCTGCTGGTGGAGCGGGGCTGCGGGGAATGAACTGGCGCAGCGTCTATTAGACGCTGCGGCCAGTTGAGCACCTTGCTGGGGGGTCCAGAGCAGTGCTCCCCCCACGCACAGTGAGCGGGCCCCAGAGCAGCCCCGGGCGGCCGGGCCCCCCTGCGGCTGAGAGAGTCGCATCCCCGGTAGGTACGCCGGTGGTGACAGCCTTTCCTCCTCCGGGCCCCTGACTTGCTAGGGGCCCCCATGCAACTGCAGGGGCTGCAGGGTCTATTCCTACGCCCCTGGACGGAAGTGAAAGATAAGTAGCCTGTGTTGCACTCCGATATGTAATGTGCAAGGAAAACTACTGATGTTACTGTTTTTCTTGTCTATGTGAAGTTGCTTTTCTTTTCTTCGAAGGCTCACAAAATATTGAACAGTTCCCCAGTGAAAGAGCTATTGCAAAAGAAGTGGAGGAGGACTGGACGTCCATATGTATGGTTCTTGGGCACCGTCCACACGTTATACATGATCTGTGTGTCCCTCAGCTTTGCCAATCGTCCTCTCAAGCCGCTAACAGGTGTTAAAACCAATCCCATGGACATCACGGTGGCTGTACAAAAGACCCTGCAGGTAAAATAGGCTCAAGGCATTTACTAGAACTGTCTAGAATTTTCTATATAGACACAAAAACCGAGGGCTATAATTGGACTAGAGGCGCATATTTGTCTAACTAATCTAAATAACTTTTAGTCATAGCATGCAAAAGCATAAGGGAAAGTAATAAAAAATGGTTCTAGAAGTACATTAGCAATGGCACATGGCAGTTAGTATACAATTTAAAAATTAGACGCTAGTAGAATATTAATAAATGTACAGATATTCGACTATTTTGCAGTGCTAACTCCAAAAGTAAAATATTTGTAAATGTTACCAATATTTTACTACGGCTAAAACTAACCCTATTCTCACGCAGAGCCCTCCCTATATTAATGCCTAACCCTTACCATGCCACCTCCCTGCTGATGCCTAAACCTAGCCACCTCCCTGCTGATGCCTAAACCTAGCCACCTCCCTGCCGATGTCTAACCCTAACCATCTCCCGCTGATGCCTAACCCTAACTGCCCCCCCCCAACCAATGCACTCAAGCGCCCGATATTTGTAGCAACAGTTTGCATATTAGGTGGCCTTGGCTTTTTAATTGGGAACCTCTGGTGACAAAGTTTCCCCGTGTAAATCAGTACGGGAACCTATGGAGGCTCCCAACCTCCTGAAGCGCCTTCCTGATTTCATATGCTTTATAAATAAAGGAGCTATCGGCACCCTCCACATTTTTCACTGTAGCCTGTCACATGTTTTGTTTGTGTACATTTTATGTTCTCATATACTTCAGGAATCGTATGTCACCACAGAGGACCACCTGAGATTGGCCGGCGAAATTGTAACCTTACTCGGAGCAGTTGTGCTATTGCTGGTAGAGGTGAGAAAGAAAAAGACTGTACAGATAAAGGTGATTACATGATGTAGAATTCCGTGTTAGGCGAGCATAGGGAAGTGGTAAAAAATACAGCAATTAAGAAGGAGTTGGAGAGGCTGCCCATGCACTTGGTGGTGTTGCTTGAAAACCCTTCTGTTTGATAAGTGGCTGGATGGTGTATTGGTTAAGGGCTCTGTCTCTGACACGGGAGACCAGGGTTCGAATATCGGCTCTGCCTGTTCAGTAAAAACAGCACCTATTCAGTAGGAGACCATGGGCAAGACTCCATAACACTGCTACTGCCTATAGAGCGCGTCCTTGTGGCTGCAGCTCTGGCGCTTTGAGTCAGCCAGGAGAAAAGCGCAATATAAATGTTCTGTGTTTGTTTTGTTGTTTGATATGGGGGCAGATCTTAACATTATTGAAATCAATGGTGATGTTATGCAGACCCGTTGTTCATGAGAGCAGTCCCTTGCCTGGCTAAAACAGTGGCACCCAAATGGCACTTTTTACAGCATAGGAGAGGGCCTTCAGCAGAAAACAAAGCTTCTGATTGACAGTCGCACTGCCATTAAGGTTAATGATTAGCCATAGTACCCTGGCCAAGCAGTAGCATAGCTAAATGAGATGCAGATGCTCCATCTACTTCCCAAGTTCTCCTCCTCTAAAGCTCTTGCTGAACATAGTGGCTGAAGAAGGGGATTTCAGCAGATAATATTAATCGTGGTGGGAAATGCAGAGAAGTCTTTTTGTGTGTTTTGGTCATTTTAGGCATTCTCTGATTGGTCAAATACTACTGAGTTGACTCTGCATTCTCTGATTGATCCAATGCTTCCGAGTTCTGCGATTGGGCTAAAATGACCAAGCTTCAGTGATGCAGTATTTCCTCAGAAATCCGATTACCATTTCCATGTGGAAATGTTGAAATTACAATTCCGTGAAATCCCAATGAGCATCCATAGCGGTCTCCATAGAAGCCAGATAACACGTCTTTAAATTGTCCTTGGACCATTTTAGTTATGAATATTAGTACAGTAAACTTTTATTTAAAGGGAGCTGAGCACTTGAGCAAATGAAATAGTGACTTACCTGAGGCTTCCTCCACCCCACCGTAGGCCGCCCGTCCACCGGCGTCCTTCTGGCTCCTCTCCTGGTCCCGGCTGGAGGCTCCGTTATGGGACGACTTTGGCCTGAAGTCGTCAGGCCTGTTTCCTGCTTTGTTACTTTGTGACACCACGCTGGGCAGCTACTAGTAATCACGCCGGCCGGCGTGAGAGTCCTGCGCATGCGCGGTTCAATATTAGAGATGGCGTGATGTCGGCTGGCGTGATCTCGCAAAGTGACAAAGCGGGAAGCTTTATGGTAATCTTTTTCATTTTCGGTTTGCACGTTTTAAGTATCATGTTTTGCGTTGCATAGGTTAATTGTGCATGTGAAGTAATTACCTTCTGCAATAACTCTGTTTCAGATCTCACAAGTTCAACAATTTGGACTAAAGCGGGTCCTCGTCCACATATTCTGGAGTGATCCCTTTCACTTACTAAGGTGAGGCATTCGTTCCATTTGTGAACTTTAAAAATCTCTTTGTTGGCTCCTTTCCTGGGTTTTCTGTAGCATGGTGGTTCAGCTGAGGAATAACTTAAGAAAGTAGGAAAGATGTTTTTTAATGTTATTGTAATTAAGCTTCGGACATTTTATTGATTTTGTGTAATCTATATGTAATTTTGTGAAATATTGGGAAAATATGGAATATTATAGGCTGAAAATGTCAGACTCTTATATAAGCTATTTACGCCAAAACACCTGCAAAGGGTTCCTATTTCATATATTTGTTTTCATATTTTAAGTTGAATTACTGAAATAAATGCAAGATATTCTTATTTTTCAAGGTTCATATAGTATCAATCCTAGCAAGAAGAACTTTCCTGTTTTTCCTTTTTATTTATTCTCATTACAAGGGATAACAAACCCAGTGTTTAATATTATTAAAATGTGAATGCAGCTGCAGGTTGAAAAGTAAATTGAAGCCAAAACACTTACATCTGGCTGAACAAACACTCCACATAACAGGCTAGTGCTGAAAAGTTCAAAAGGTAATTATTTCTCTTTTGCTAGAGCTGAAAGAACCATATTTTACATTACACTGACATGGCTGCTATCGGTACTTCAAACTTAAAATATACCCCTTAAATTGAAAATAACAACATAAGACTCTAGGAAAGTTCATCTATCATTACTATTACATTTTTAAATTGTATGAAACTCAAAATATAAAGCACTACACTGAACAAAAACAGTAAAAGAAATGATATGATGTCACTTTAACCACTTGCCGACCGCACACTCATAACGTGCGTCGGCAAAGTGGCAGCTGCAGGACCAGCGACGCAGTACTGCGTCGCCAGCTGCAGCCTAATTAATCAGGAAGCAGCCGCTCGTACGAGCGGCTGCTTCCTGTCAAATCACGGCGGAGGGCTCCGTGAATAGCCTGCGGGCCACCGATGGCGGCTCGCAGGCTAGATGTAAACACAAGCGGAAATAATCCGCTTTGTTTACATTTGTACGGCGCTGCTGCGCAGCAGCGCCGTAAGGCAGATCGGCGATCCCCGGCCAATCAGCGGCCGGGGATCGCCGCCATGTGACAGGGGACGTCCTGTCACTGGCTGCACAGGACGGATAGCCGTCCTGTGCAGCCCCGATCACCGGGGGAGGCAGCAGGTAGGAGAGGGAGGGGGGAATTTCGCCGCGGAGGGGGGCTTTGAGGTGCCCCCCCCCCCGCCACCCACAGCAGGCAGGAGAGATCAGACCCCCCCAGCACATCATCCCCATAGGGGGGAAAAAAGGGGGGCAATCTGATCTCCCTGCCTGCACCCTGATCTGTGCTGGGGGCTGCAGAGCCCACCCAGCACAGATCAATCAAACCAGCGCTGGTCCTTAAGGGGGGGTAAAGGGTGGGTCCTCAAGTGGTTAAAGTGTACCTTAAGTGTCCCCAAAAAATTGAGTTTTACTCACCTGGGGCTTACCTCAGCCCCCTGCAGCTGATCGGTGCCCACGACGAGTCGCTCTGATGCTCCGGGTCCCGCTGGCGGCCACTTCCGGTTTCGCCGTCAGGACCCGTCAGGCTGGGGAAAGCGGCTGATACTACGCATTCCCAGACAAAATAGCACCCCTATGCGGCCATATGTCCGCATAGGCACCCATAGCGGGACCCGGAGCATCAGAGCGACTCGTCGTGGGCACCGATCAGCTGCAGGGGGCTGAGGTAAGCCCCAGGTGAGTAAAACTCAATTTTTTTGGGACACTTAAGGTACACTTTAAGATATTTTCACTTTAAAGTGCATACACACCTTTGACTGATGTTTACACAGCTCTAAATAGCTCATATAAATCCGGTTATTTTGGTACCACATAGGCAATCTTATAAATTAGCTTCTGAGTGAAGAAGTTTTTACTTTTCGGTCAAAAGCAGGCAGGGTAACTATATAGGAAGGAGTTGGGAGTGTGTAGAAAGATAAGGGAGCAACAACATCTTTTTATAACATGTAACATAATAATTACAGAATGTCCTACTCTATTATGATCCTGGTGGTTCTGATGATGCGACTGACCAATACGAATGGCGAGGTCATCCCTATGTCTCTGGCACTGATTTTTGGCTGGTGTTACATCATGTATTTTGCACGTGGATTCCAGATGATCGGCCCGTTCACCATTACAATACAGAAGGTATGATGGCTGAACCTATACTTGGCGAGTTATTCTTTTCTCAACCAAATGGTAATATTTTCCATTTAACCACTTAAGGACCAGGGGATTTTTGGATGATCAGTGCTGTGTGGGCTCTCCAGCCCACAGCACTGATTGGGTAAAAGGCAGGGCCATCAGACTTCCCCCCTTTTTTCCCCACTAGGGGGATGTCCTGCTGGGGGGGTCTGATCGCCGCCACTCCGGGTGGCCTTGCAGGGGGGGGGCTCCTCAAAGCCCCCCTCCGCAGCGATATTCCTACCTCTCTGCCCTTTTCTCCCTCCCCTTTTTGCTGTGGGCTGCGCAGGACGGAAATCTGTCCTCTGCCGCCTAGGATAGGCTTCAGCCTATCAGATGCCGGTGATCCCCGGCCAGAGATCTCCTTTACGGCGCTGCTGCGTATTGATGTAAACAGCGGGGATTTCTTCCCCGCGTGTTTCCATTTAGCCTGCGAGCTTCGATTGCCGGAACGGCTGCTCCCATGGAAACACCACTTCGACCTGCCGATGCCTATCGGCGTTAGGCGGTCGTTAAGTGGTTAAGTATGACACAATCACCTTCACACCATCTTCAGTCTCCACCTCTTTTTCCCATTACAGGTACTGTAGTCACCAGGAGGGAAGTGCATAGACCCACGGACACTTACAGCTCTTTGCACAATATTGAACCATGAATGGTTCTGTTTAATGAATAGGGAAATACATTTGTGCAGTAGCGTAGCAATTGGGGATGCAGAGGTTGCGACTGCACCATGACCCATGGAACAGAGGGGCCCACTAGAGGCCCTCCTTAATCTATCCTATTAGCTTTTCATTGGTGTCGTGCTGGTAATGAATACCTCTATATGTGCATATGTTCATTGCATAGTCGTAATCCTTAAAGCGGTATGGTCACCATCAAAAATCAAATTTCAACAGCAACTTGTCTGAGTGTATTAAGTGATAAAGATGCTAATCCTGCATTCAAAACTTTCAAAACTTTTTCTGCTGTTATGATTTGGAGTTATCACATACTTAAGGAACACTTAAGTAGTAGTCGGTGCCAAAGAATTGCATGCTGGGGGTTCTTTTTATCTATAATCTATTCCTCCTCTTCCCTTTATTTCCCTGCCAGCTTCTTATCTGAAACCTAATCCCCTACTCACTTGTGTTTACAAGCAAGGCTGAGGCGACTCAGCGATTGGAGGAGACAAGAAAAAAGTAAAGGGCAGAAATGACATCACGAGTTAGCCTTAACTGTGTGCAAAAGACATGGCCCCCACCAGGAACAGAATTCTCGTAATTTACTATATAACATTCACTGAAATCAAAACATGGACAGTATAATACATGTGTTATGTAAGTAGGTCAAGTATTTATCTACTTATATATGTGTTTTTTTTTCCCTGGCATAGTATGGCTGATCCTACTGCTTTAACAAACTGTTTCCTTACTCCAGTCTAAACCATTAGGATGTTCAAAGGATTTATCTTGTTTGAGATAGTGCACTGCTCACTCAGCAGGCAAAACTCGTGCTGTACCTTCTTGGAAACTTCAGTTCCGCAGAATTTGAATGAGCATCCCTGTTCACCACCAGGCAACATATTGCTTTAGCTCCGGACACCTCATGTCATCTATTTAAAAAATATCGGGAAGTAGATATGGTGGGAAAGCTGGAGGTGCCAGGGTCTTAGGGTTAGGCAACACCAGGGGGGTCGTAGAGTTAGGCACCACCAGGGGGGTCTTAGGGTTAGGCATCACCAGGGGGGTCTGAGGGTTAGGCACCACCAGGGGGGTCTTAGGGTTAGGCACCACCAGGGGGGTCTTAGGGTTAGGCACCACCAGGAGGGTCTTAGGGTTAGGCATAGGCACCACCAGGGGGGTCTGAGGGTTAGGCATAGGCACCACCAGGGGGGTCTGAGGGTTAGGCATAGGCACCACCAGGGGGGTCTGAGGGTTAGGCATAGGCACCACCAGGAGGGTCTTAGGGTTAGGCATAGGCACCACCAGGGGGGTCTGAGGGTTAGGCACCACCAAGGGGGGTCTTAGGGTTAGACACCACCAGGGGGGTCTTAGGGTTAGGCACCACCAGGGGGGTCTTAGGTTTAGGCACCACCAGGGGGGTCTTAGGGTTAGGCACCACCAAGGCGGTCTTAGGCACCACCAGGGAAGGGTTCTGTGTGAGATAAGGGAAAGTTTAGGTGTTAGTTAGGTTCAACATTATTGATAAATTTACCGATAATGTAATACTGCAAATAAATTGTTATTTACCATTTTTGTTATTGTTTTTGTTATTTAACATTGCTTTTAAATTATTTACCAATATTGCTAGTAATATCGTTTTTTTTTTACATTGCGCCTAAATTAGCTCACAACTTTTTCAAAGTTATGCAAAAAAAGAGTCAGGCAGCTAGGAAGGGCTAGAAAAAAAGAGGACTAGAGTTAAATTGCACTTTGAGCTCTGGTTTGCGGCACATATCAAATTAAAGATGAACCTAAAGTGGGTATGGAGGCCGCCATATGGATCTCATAGGTAAAAAACATTATTTGCCAGGTTTTTATGCTTCAGTCTAATTTTAACCACACACATACCTACAACTAAAGGTTCTAGCAGAGCATTTGATCTGCATACTTGTTAGAGATGTCATGAACCTAGAATTTTCCATTTGCGTTCCATTTCCTGCAACTTAATGAGGCAACAACAATAGCAGTAGTGTGCACACAGCTTTGGGTGTCAGTCAGTGTTGCCAACCTCGGAAATACATTTTTACTGACAAAGCACAAAAATTTACTGACAGAACACTTTTTTTACTGACATCTAATGTTATTGAAATTAAATGAAAGATATCACACATGCACCCTTACGTGCAATAAGAGTGCAGTGGCGGACACCGGACAGGTGAAGTATTAATGCATGGCATCTGGGTGGGGGGATGGGGGGGGAACGACTTTGATACATTTACATTTGGGGGATGCACCCATGGATTTCCTTCACATTTGTTCTCGATTATCGCAGCCCTTACCGCTGCACACCTAGCATGCCAACCTGAGATTTTCCAGCATGTCCGATTGATACATGCGATCGATACATGCAACCAATTTCGGCCCGAAATTGATTTGATTGTCAACTAGGCATGCTCTTGATGGCACCGATTTTTATAATATCAATAATAATTGTCTTGTCTGATGGTTAATCGGCCGCCAAGTCTATGGATGTATGGCCACCTTTTGCTAGAGCAGTGTACATTCCATAGCGATACGTGAACTGATAAGCGGTAAGTGCTGTGGTCTTCTAAGAAAGAGAGACCTTTTTTTACTGACACCACAAATTTTTTCATGGACTTTACTGACAGCCCAGATTTGTTGACTTTTTACTGACTGTCAGTGAATTTACTGATGGTTGGCAACACTGGTGTCAGTGGGCTGTGGAGTGTCTCACACAGAGAAATACAATAGTACTATCAGAATAGAGTGTCATAATAATGTACTGGAGTGGCTCTGTGCCTGTAACTTAATGAGGCAAAAGCAGTAATGTGTACACAGCTCCGGGTGTCAGTGGGCAGTGGAGTGTAACACACAACAAAAACACAGGAGACTGATGTGCTAGACCTCAAAAGGCCTGTTTGTGGTGCTTTGCCTTTCACTGCTAATGAAGAAAAAGGTCACAGGCCTAGCTAATGCTTTCCTTACCTATATGCAGAAAGTCTGACCCTGCTCTCACTAACAGTCAGCAGCCGACAGAGAATTAATCCAATATGGCCACCGCAAGCAGGGCCGGCCCTAGACTTTTTGCCGCCTGAGGCAAATTTAGGAGAAAATTGCTGCCACCCCCCCCGCCCGTGGGTGCGGGGGGGGGGGGGGGGCGGCCGCCGAGCCGGAGGGGTAGCGGGCAGTTCGGGGGTATTGGGCCTAGCGGTGGGGAGGGGGTCCCTCGATCTGCGCTCCCCTCCAGCTGTAATTAGGAAGCAGCCTCTTGCAGATCGTAAGAGGCACGGGCGGCTCACCTTATCCGCATTCCATCGTGCGCTCCATTGACGTCACTTCCTGCATCGCCGTCCACTTACAATACAAGTGCCGCCCCTAGAAGTTTGCCGCCTGAGGCAAATGTTTCACCCCGCCTCATGAGCGGGCCGGCCCTGACCGCAACTGCTTTTTGATAGAGGGGTGGGGACTCGTCCCGGAAGGGGTGCTAGCTGATTGGCTGCCATGTGTCTGCTGACTGTGAGGTAAGGGGTAAAAGTGTAGCTCAATGATAATGTATATAAGGGGTGAATTTAACACACCAAATGTTCGCTGTTCGCCGTGGATGTTCGCAGACTACTGCTCGCTGGCAAACAGTTCGAGCCATCTCTAATACTTGTACTGAGCCAGGTGTTTAGAATATATTTTAGACAGAGGATCAGCAGAGAGGCCACACCATTTTAACCTCCTTTACATTATATTTCGCTTGGGGAAAATGGGCACAAACTGCTGCATTTTCAGTTCAACAGAAAATGTGTTATTCAGTGTAAAATGATGAAATAAATTACAAATTTGATTGCAAAATGTGAATTTGTCACTAGATGGCAGCATAATACAGCCAAGCCGTACTTAGCCTGAGTTATTGTATGATTTGTATAAGCATTGCTTTATTTCAGCCACTAGAAGATAGAACTTGGGCTGAGCAACCTGCTACAGCTCAAAATCAGGTTCCCTTAAAGTGAACCTCCGGACTAAAAATCTACTCAGCAGAACTGAAAAGGCTTGGTGTTTCTTTAACAGTTTCACAGCATCAGAACTTTGTTTTTCTTACCAAAGCATCATTTTTAGCTGCATTTTTAACTAAGCTCCACCCATCAAAGAAAAAAAGCCCAGATTTTTTCCCCTGATGCTGTGCAGAGCATGATGGGATTTCCTATGTTGTTATTCACGTTGCCTAGCAACTGGAAGAGGTGCTCAGTACACAGGACAGTTGGAACTGTGTCTCATGCTCCCCGTCACCTCCTTTCAACCAAAAAGATGGCTGCCCTCATGAAATCAATCATTTGCCTGTTCTTTTAAAATAGTGTGGGTAAGATTTTATATTACCTATCTATTTTAATTAACATAACTAATGTAACTTAATGACAGTATGTTTGTTTAGGCTGGAGTTCCTCTTTAAAGTTACCAGAGAGGATTAAAAGTAAAAGTTTAATACATACCTGGGGCTTCCTCCAGCCATCCTCAGTCTTCACCCTCTTCAGTACCAGGTCCCGTTACTTCGGCCAGTTGAGGCCATTTGACACAAGCGCAGTGCACTCCCTCCGTCTCTCTCTGGCAGAGATTAGTACTGCACAGGCACAGTAGCTCCAGCTGCCAAAGAGAGATGGAGAGAGCGCACTGCGCATGCTCAGACTGGTCACGACTGGTGGAAGTTACGGGACCCGGTGCCAGAGCTGGAGATGGCTGAGGACGGCGGCGTGGGAGCGATCTGTGCAGATGGGGCTGAAGGAAGCCCCAGGTATGTATAAAACTTTTACTTTTAAACCTCTCTGGTTAACTTTAAAGCAAACCTGAACCAAAAATAAACATATGATACATACAATGAATTGTATTTGTAGTAAAGCTAAGAAATAGAACATTAGTAGCAAAGAAAAGAGTTTCATTTTGTTTGTTTGTTTGTTTTAGTACAGGAAGAGTTAAAAACTTCAGTTGGTATCTATGCAAAAGAGCTCCTCTGAGCTATTCGACCCACTGGGTCCATTACAGTCCTGTTTTCTAAAGCACTTAAAACAGCCAAGAAACAGTGAGAAACAGCCTTGATAAGGTTTTACTGTAGGAAAGTTCAAAGGGTCATTATTTCTGCTTTATTTTACAGTTTACAGAGTGTACTTTTAAATCTGCAACTGTGACAATATGATGCAATGTTATTTAAAAAAAAAAGGAGCTTTGTAACTGAAAATAGGAACATGAGACTATTTTCCTTGCTACTTATGTTCTATTCCTTACCCATACTACACATATTCCTTAACATATTACCAGAAGCGTATCTAGAGGGGTGCAGGCATGGCATGTGCCATGGGCACCATGGCTGCCCCCTCCTCCCATGTGCTCCACCACCATACTGAGGGATGCCTCTCGGGTGTTTAAATCTGCTCTTATACTGGAGGATATCTCTTGCTATCTATACCGGGGGGGAGTGGCAACTTATTCTGGGAGACCTTTCCCACTACATTTTTTGACTGGGAGGGGGCTAGTTATACTGCGGAGACACCTGTCACTATCCATATTAGGGGGCTACTTTGGGGGGCTACTTATACTGGGGGACACCTCTCTCTTCCTATACTGAGGGGGTACTGGGGGGGGGGGGTACTTTTACTGGGTGGGAACCTACCACCATCTACATTGAGGGGGAACAATGTTTAGTGTTTTCCAAAGGCGCTATATTACCCAGATATGCCCCTGCATATTACACACAGGATATATCTCAAAGCACAAGAAATGTTCCTGAAACATTAAACTACGGGCACACACATTGATCAAACATTTGAGCAGCAGCACATACAAGTGGGGACACCTGTATGCTGGCACCAGAGTTACTAATACTGACTTATTTAGTGACATAGTTTTGTTTAACATTATAATGCAGTAAGGTTATATATATAGTTTTGAAACAAACTGTGGTTTTCTATATTTCAGCTCTTCTCAGTCATTCTTGTGAAAGTTTGCTGCATTATGGCCGTGGTTGTGATTGGCTACAGCACAGGTAAGTATAGTGTAAATACTTCTGTACCATGCATCACATGTTCATAAATGTCAGCCAGCAATAGCAGAGCCCGAAGGAAATGCCTAAGTCCACCAACAGGGGAACACACCCTGCAGACCTGCCCTTACATTGTAGAACTTTACTGAAGTCCCACCTGCGTAGGTCACGCCCAATATTCTGTAGCCCCGTGTGTGGTTTTTTTTTTTTATTGTTATTTAAAGGATACCAGAGTTGAGGCAATGGGATTAAAAGGAGGCTATAGAGAGGTGTGTGAAGCAGTGCAGAGGCTTACCATGACCACAAGGGGGAAAGGACTTACTTTGAATCGCCCAAAATATTGAGGTCTTGTAAAGCAAAATGGTGGGACATGGAAGTGCAATGGAGGAGCAATAAGTGTCTGCCCTGCTCCACACACCTCTATAGCCTCCTAGAAGGAAAGACTTGTTTGTTTAGCTTAATGGGAATCTTAGGTCAGGTAAAAAAAAGGCACCCTCTGCCTGTACTCAACAATCCTTTTGTCCCCCACTGCAGCCCAGTTTCGCTTTTGGCGACTGAGCTTGTCACTGGGCAAATGAAATAAACAATTGTATCTATCTTCCTTCTCCTAACTCTGACTTTTTTGATATTCCAGTTTTATTTTATGTGTAAATCTACTTTTTAAGTGTTAACTGTTTTATTGTTTTTGCTCAATGACACATTCATTGAAGTGTGCCAGAGCTAAAATCTATGAACTATTGGCACTTTTTATCTCTTTCCTGCTCTCAGAAACCATTTTCTGCTAGGAAAGTGTTTTATAGTTGGAATTTCTTATCAGTGAGGGTCACACTGTAGTCCCTTCCTGTCTGAGTCAGGACTGAATCAGCCACTTACATACCAGATATTTAACTCTTTTAGGCAGAGAAAGAAAAACACAGCCTAGTTATTTGTGTGCTAGGCACTGTATATACATCTCATCACGTCACATGTCACCTCGGGTATCCTTTAAAGAAGTATGAAACTCAACAAATTTTCACTATAAAATATTAAACACAGCAGTAAAAAACAAAAGACTGGCATTATGTCACTTGAAGACATATTTATACTTCTCTGAAGCAACTGATAACATTGCCTGTTGCAGGACAAATTTTCAGATTGTCTTGTAATGAACTTCTGTGCAAAGTAGAGAGTGTATATTTAAAAAAGCTGCGAGTTAAAATGGGCGCAGATTTACAGGCTAGTAGAATATCGGTACATTTACCGATGTTCTGCCATCTACTTTTACCGTCAATCTAATAATTTTGGAATGAAGGCAATCTTATCAATTAACCTCTAAGTAAAGTGAAGCCTTAAAGAGAATCTGTATTGTTAAAATCACACAAAAGTAAACATACCAGTGTGTTAGGAGACATCTCCTATTACCCTCTGTCACAATTTCGCCGCTCCCCGCCGCATTAAAAGTAGTCAAAAACAGTTTTAAAAAGTTTGTTTGTAAACAAACAAAATGGCCACCAAAACAGGAAGTAGGTTGATGTACAGCATGTCCACACATAGAAAATACATCCATACACAATCAGGCTGTATACAGCCTTCCTTTTAAATCTCAAGAGAACATTTGTGTGTTTTTTCCCCCTGCAGCTCACTGAAGCTGATTGTTTGTTTACTCTTGCAGACAGCTCTGCCTGGTTGTCTGTAATTCTGCAGTATGTGACTCATCAGTATGTGAACAGAGGATTTATCCAGCTTGTAAAAGATAAGAGAGTAGAGAAAAGCTGGCTAATGTAAATAACACACACACACAGGGGAGTGTGCATAGAGGGGGCATGCATAGCAGATCACACTGAAGAGTTGGCAGCCTTCCAGACACAGGATGACAAGTCCGACAGGGGAAAGATAAGCTGATTTATTACAGACTCAGAGATGGTGATAGTATAAAGTGCTGCAGTAAGCCAGAACACATTATAATAGGTTTAGGAACCTGTAGGATGGTAGAAAACACAATGACATTTTTGTTACAGAGTCCCTTTAAGTATTAACCCTTCCAGTAACTTGGAAACTATTTATATCTTTATTTATTTGCTATACATTTTATGCTGTGTTTAATGCTTGAGGACGGTTGGTTTTAGACTGCAATCCAGCGTTAGAGGTGCGTCACGCCCGATGCCCTGACAAAACCAGGCATTCAGAGAACACTGCATTATTGCGCGGTGTTCCCTGTCTGGCCATTGGCAAAACATGAAGTGAGTGACGCGTGCTTGCTGCATGCTTGCCGTCACTTCCTGCTTTGGGTATGAGGAAAGGGACTTCGAGGAGTGCTCAAATTTAAAAGAATACACTTACTTGGGGCTTCTTCCAGCTCAGGGTAGGCGGCGAGGTCCCGCGGTGTCCTCCTGGCTCATCTCCTTCAGCCTCTGCCGGCCCCCCGTTATCGGCGTCATCCAGTGACACCCGGGCGCGAGGAAACTTATTGATAAAATACGCTTCCGCACATGCGCGCCGCAACGTTGCCTCGGTAATCTTTTCAGCATCCACACGTTGCCATTGACTAACATGACTTCCGGGCTGACGCAGATTGCCGCAACTCGACGCAGAAACCGCCTGGTAAAGTAGTTCTTGACCTGCGTCGGGGATGCGGCATAACGTCACAATATGAAAGTCTCAATAGACTTTCATTGCACGGCGGTGGGGTGCGGGGAAAATACCGCACCTCCCTGGTGTGAAAGGGCCCTGAGGCTATAGATGACCGTGTGGCGCCCACTGTCGCTTCTCCCACTCCACCTCATCAGACCTGAGAAGTAGAAGTCAATGCAAAAGACAGCACTGTCTTTTGCATTGACTCATGCTAATGTATGCATTTGCACTTTATTGGCATACATATAAACCTCACAGTGCCAGACTTTCTCTCCGTTGTATGCATCAGAACTGTTCCTTTGTCTTGAGCACATGAGGTCTCACTGGAGGGACTGTTGTTGATGGAGGGACTGTTGTTGACATTGTTCCTGTCCACTTTCAGCATGAAAACTTCAGGGAATCGGCTGAGCATGCCGCGTCCGCCCCGCTGCTGCCCCTCTAATGTATAAATGTGCCCCCCCCCCATGTGTGCATTTATACATTACCTTTCTGGAGTGTCCGTCCATCTCGCCAGGTTCTAACAGCCGCATTTACGCGCACACGCTAGCGACGCATGGTGTCTGATGTCAGATGCTACGTACCACTAACGTGTATGAGTGTATGCGAAACCCGGCGAGATGGACGGACACCGCATGGAGGCTGACACCGAACAGGTAATGTATAAATGCACACACGGGGGGACACATTTATACATTACAGCGGCAGTGGCAGGGGTTTCGTCATTTTGTCGCTCGTTCAAAATCGTCCGTCATACCGCCGCACATCCCACCAACTAACTTTGACCCAACAACTTGCAGCATACGCGATCAACAATGCAACAAATTTCCGTCCCGAAATTGGTCGCTTTGTTGGTCGGGCCTGCACTTGGCGGCACCGATTTTAATCCAATTCAATTATAATAATCGAATTCAATGGTTGATCGCCAGCCAAGTTGCCTGATGTATTCCCCCTCATCTGTGACTTATCACATCTGTAATTTGATCTCTTTTGGTCTATTCACTGAAAAAGTGCAATGAGATTCATCTGTAGATTTTCTTACATTGATGCTTCTTTGAGTACCTTTTCTCTCCATCTTTCAGCTCTGTACGTTGCATTGCAGCAATCGGATCCAGCGGCGCTTGGCTCATTCTACCCTTTCATGATCTGCACAATCAGCACCTACCAACTCTTCACGAACATCCTGAACGGCCCCGCTAACTACAGTGTGGATCTTCCTGAGTTGTATAGCTTCCTTTATGGCTCATTTTGTGTTGTTGCCTTTCTTCTCTTGTTCAACCTGTTTCTTGGCATCATGGGAGACACACAAAATGAGATGTCTAAGATAAAAGAAGAAATATGGAAGGCACAGGTGAAGTATCCTATCTGACTTTTGGGCCTAGCATTAAAGTATAAACCTAAGATAAAATTATTAGCTACCAGTTCATTCTTTAGGTTACTTGATGGAGAAAAATTTTCAGGCCAGTCTCCCCTTTGTGCTCTGGCTAAGGCGCCCATTATTATGTCCACACCACAGGCGTACATGGCGGTTTGTTGCCTGGTCACTTTGGTGCAGGGTGAGTTGAATGATGGCTCATCCTGCTGCCCATGAAATTCCGGGCGGTTTTAATTACGATTCCCCTCTGAGTCATAGCATTGCTGCTACAGCCAACCTAAACTCAGGTTCTACGGGCGCTAATAAGCCCTGCCTAACTCCTAACTCTCCTGCACTATTGTGTACAGCAACCACTGCTGGGACCATGCTTGGCATGCGTAGTTACTTCTCTTTCTAGACCATGCATGCTCAGGATGCTCTTATACGCAGCTGCTGTGCAAAACCATTCGGTACTCAAGAGTAGACAGTGGAGACACTGACCTGATACGCAAAGGTTCTACTTTGCTGGAGAACAATGAAGAACATTTTTTTCTGATACAATTAACCTGGGCTGTTTTTCTTGCTATTAGCAGAATTTTAGATCAAACACTAACTGTAGGCAAAAGAAGGGTATTCCGCTACACCGAGGCTGGGTAAAAAAACTTTTATTCAACTTTATTAGCACAACAGTAAACACATACAAGGCTGACGCGTATCGGAGCTCTAGGTGGCTCCTTAATCATAGCCAGCATACACAAATTCACCACAGGTTTAAGTAGTCGAGTGCCCGCCCACAAGGGGCATGGCTACCCCTCTTAAAGAGACAGACAAATATTATATATAAAAATATGGCGAAGCCAATATATAAAATTCAATAGATTAAAAAACCAGAGATGACATGGTTAAGCATCAGAAATGTATAGACATTAGACATATATTCATCAAACTGTGTAATACATAATATATGATATACATATAACAGAAAACTGAAGACGTCTGTGAAGATGAAAAGGAAAAAAGGTAGGAAGGAAGGAAAAAGAGGGGGGGGGAGGGGGATCGGGGAACAATCCTCAAAAAAGATTGTGTTCTCATATCCTGAAAAGGTTATGTTCTCACATCATAGGTTAGGCTGATATCCATTTTTTTAGTCAAGCCTGTGGGCAACCGTGTGCCCAATTTCCATATCCAAAAGGCCTCCCGTTTTAACAATAACCTGCGTAGGTCGCCTCCTCTGGGTGAAAGTGCCACTCTTTCTATGCCTTGGAAAGTAAAACTAGTCATGACACCCTGGTGTTCCCTCAAAAAATGCTTTGATACACTGGAAACCTGGGTGACATATGTTTCCTTCCTAATGCACCTATCTGGTCCATTATAGTGCTCTGAGATATGTTGTCTCAGGGGACGGATAGTGCACTCCACGTACTGCAGACCCCAAGCAACGCAGGCGATGAGATAAACAACATTACTAGAATTGCAGTTAATATACTGTTTCATTTCAAATCTCTCACTTTTTGAGATAGAAAAAATCTCCCGCGTTTGGTTGTGGACACAGCAGTATCTGCAGGTGCTATATCCGCACCTGTATGAGCCTTTATAGGACAACCAGGTAGGTACTGGTCTGGGAGAGCTGGAGAAAAAGCTCGGGGAAAGGCGGGTCCCCAAAGTGGGGGCACGACGTGCTGAAAAGGCACATCCTTCGGTCAGGATCCTGCGGAGTTTGGGGTCCGAATGTAGGACAGGCAAGTACTTTTTTATAATGTTAATAACATTATTATATTCTAGACTGTATGGAGTTGTAAAGGTTACATTTCTTTTTTGCCTAGTCCCGCATCCGGCACTTGTGCCCAGCAGGTCCCGACGGTTCTTTCGCAATACTTGCTGTCTCGCTTTCTTAATCAATTGATTATCATAACTCCGCTCCCGGAGCCTCTTCTCCACCAAATCCAGTTCCTGCCTCAACACACTGGAATCAGAGCAATTACATGCCACTCTCACCCTCTCGACATAGGGGATTGCCCTCAGGGTACGGCTCGGATGGCAACTAGAAGCTAGCAAAAGCGAATTGCCCGCACATGCTTTTCTGAAAGTTTTGGTGACAGCTCTGCCCAATGTCTGAAAACCACACAATGTAAGATTGAGATAATCGATTTGAGTGAAATCATGACACATCGTAAAAGACATATTAAAATTATTATTATTACAATATGTCAGAAAATTGGGCAGAATGTCTGGGGGACATCCCCCCCCCCCCCATCTCAGCAGCAGATCTATGTACCTCCCATACCAAAAAATTTGTTCAAAAAAGGGGTTCCGCTCTCCAAAGATGCAGAGCTCCTCCCACCACCCCATGAACAAATTGGCCAGGGATGGGGAGAATTTGGCCCCCATCGAAGCTCCGCATCTTTGGAGATAGAAAACCCCATCAAACAAAAAATAATTGTGGGTCAACAGATGATCTACTGCCAACATGAGGAGGTCCCCGACATCCGTAGTGAAAGAGCCATATTTCTGGATATGAAAATCCAAAGCCCTGAGGGCAAGATCATGGGGGATTGAGGAATAAAGAGCTGTCACATCCATAGTGACCCATGTATGGTGCTCAGACCACTATAAAGACTCCAGGCTGTTCAAGAAATGAGTGGTATAACGTAGACAACCTGGTAGCAGTTGAACCAATGGCTGGAGACAACCATCCACCCACTGGCCCAGACGCTCCCCCAAGGAGCCAATAACCGCAACAATGGGGCGGCCCCATGGGGGAACGTCCGGCTTATGTACTTTGGGAAGGTGTTTCCACCATAAGATAGTCCCTCTCCATCTCCGTGAACACCCCCAAAGAAAACCCCAGGTTTAATAAAACTAACTGTACATCTGAATTCTTGGTGGACCTTCATTGTTGAGAAACACTGCGTTTGCTGGCAAAAGCCGGGTATTGCTTCTTCATTCTCCTTATATATGCTGT
Organism: Hyperolius riggenbachi; assembly: GCF_040937935.1. NCBI lineage: Eukaryota > Metazoa > Chordata > Amphibia > Anura > Hyperoliidae > Hyperolius > Hyperolius riggenbachi. Next base: position 46,331,848 of record NC_090655.1, read on the forward strand.
TATTCTCAATTTTTAGATCACTGCTGCCTCAATAACAATGGAACAGAAACTGCCAAAGCATTGGATGTTTGCCTCGAGGTCAGAAGAACATGACTTGTGTGGAAGACATTATCTAATGTATGTATTCTTATAGCCAACTCCCCTCCCAACCCATCCAGCCAAAGCTCAGCTTTACAAGCTTACAACACTACTCTCTGTGGTGGGACACTATTCCGGAGAAAAATGTCTGTCTCTCTGCTGTCTACCCATCTGTCTATCTATCTATCTATCTATCTATCTATCTGTCCATCTATCTACACATGTATGATGTAATCACAATTACGCTAAATTTTACGTACATTTTTGCAATTACAGCCATACGTAATTACAGTTTGGACATTCAATTGATTTCATGTAATCCGTTTGTAATTTCATATAATTTTCATGGGATTTCACACCGACTTACATCATCACCAAAATTGCAATGTAGGTTAAGGGGATGGGTGGGAACAAGGTAGAAAATAAATTGTAAAACTGCAAAGGAAAATGATTGTTGAAAAAACATTTTTTTTCTTGTATTTTTTAATAGATTTTTTCAAAAACTACAAGGTCATTTTTAAATGTTTTATTTTTTTTTATTTTTTCCCTTAGGGCCTGAGCCCACTAACGCAGTTGTGCACAGTTGTGTCCGCTTTTCAGCAACACAGATGCTGAAAAGCGGACACAACTGCTCACAACTGTGTACAGCTGCGTTAGTTAGTGGGCTCAGGCCCTTAACATACATCTTGGTGATGATAGCATGTATGGGAGCTTAGCTATTACATGCTTAAGTTGGCACAAAATTACTTGAAAATTATGCAAAATTGTGAAATCATGGTTCCTGATTACGTTTACAAATGAAATTAATTACAAGCTTACCTGAAATTTTTACAATTTTGCATTGTAATTTCAAATTATGATGCAAAATTATGATTATGCAAAATTTGTGTTCATCATCACTAGACACACAGGAGGTGGTCATGGAGCTTATGCACACATCGTTGCATTACAACGGTTCTGAAGGTGTGTTTAACTTTTAGGGACATCAGAGAGATGATTTGCATATTCAGCAATGATGCATTATGGGACACCTCCGAGCTCACTCCAACCTGAATAATCACAAATACCTTCTGTATTATTATGTACCCCATGTTTGTTTGTTTTTCTTTGTACAGCGCCACAGAATACGTTGGCACTTTATAAATCCATAATAATAATAATGTAAAATAGTTTATAAATTTACTCTGCTGGACTCCCTTTTAGAGTGGAAGAAAGGAAGTGGAAACCAATCAAACAGGAAAACAATGACTCCAGTGAGGAGTCAGATGATGATGATGATGATCTTCCAACACCTGCTGAAGAATAAAAAAGAACAGGTGTGACCAACAGTATACAAGGAAGTAAGAACTGACATCAGATCGCAGAGGGTGATGTCTTCCAGTTTGAAGAGTAATTCCTACAATGTTGTAAAAAACAATTACTGGACTGATGAGTTGCTAATGCCATTCTAATGAAAGTTAGATACTTTGCTCAGTCTCCCATTAAGTGGATCTGACCTCCGTAGAGGAGCCTGGCTGAGCTCTTCTACTGACCACATACAGTATGCTATTGCTCCGTTGTTATTGCCTGATGAAGCAGGATCAAACCTGCGAAATGCGTTGCATTGTCCCCCGGAGTATGTAAATAAACTTGTTGTATTTGACAAACACATTGGCAATTTTTGCGTCTGCTTGGAGGAGGTAAGTTCACCACTGCCTCCTCATGTTTTAAACTTTTTAGATTCTTTTATCCTTTTGGCGCCTCTGTATCCATACTAAGCTATTTTGCAGCTCTGTCTAGCATGGTGAGAATACAAAAAACGTGGTCTGGAAATTATTGAATGGTGCGGGTCCAAAAAGAAGGCCCTGAACCTTTTTAATGGGTTTAAAAACTAAGATGTATAACCAATGTGCAAGAAGAACTATTAACCCTGGATGGAGTTATACACGTCTGCAAATTATAAATCTTTGCTATCGAAAACATTTAATATTATACATTAATACAAAATTTCAAGAGGAAAAATTAGGAGGGCGTATATCCCAATGAAGTCATCAAAAACACCTATCATCAGTTGTTTAAAATATCATAACTTTAATTCCATATTCCAAAAATACAAAAATATTTAAAAACGCCAACTCGTGGTAGATCGAGGACCCTACAACCCTCATACATAACCCACGCCTCACTTTGGATTCACCCAAGACTCACACATCCACCCCTATAACTGCTCACTATTGCAGTCACTGGTACCAGTGAAAAAGCACACATTTCCTCCAAAAGAAGAGAGAATGTTCTCAGAAGCTGTGATGATTCAGGTAATATTGCAAAAAAGAGCAAAGAGGCATATGCACAATGCCCATTAGTTCAGTTCACTTGCATGTGGCAAATAAATGACATCAATTGTTTTGCATGGGCACATCGCCGCCTACTCAAGGCAGTCTATGATGTCTGAGCTCACAGTCCATGTATCATGAGCTAGAGATGCTGGTGCTGTTAGTGGCAGATAGAATCAGCTTAGCAGAGTAGCAGAGCCAAAGATGCGAGAGTATTGGCGTGCAAGCAGGGGAAGCCGACACTGTATGTGTTAGTAGAAAGCAAATGCATATGCTCATATATAGTAGATGCTCATTCATACAGTACCAGTTCAATGGTGTCCAGCTCCCAGAGATCCTGCAGTTTAGTCCACATGCTGTTGTAGCCAGATTGTTCCGGACTTTACTTAGTGTATCAGACAGTCAAGCGGCTTGAGCAGGGCAAATGGTGAAGTCCACGGGTAATCCAATTTAGGAGAACATGGAGGAGGGCACTGGGACGACAATCACACACACGCCTGGCAAGCCACGCTGAGCCACGACATGTTTCACCGGACACTTCCGGTTTCCTCAGGTGGGCGTGGTTGGAGCATTCAGCATCCGCTCACTCATTCATGCACTATGTGGCCGCGCCCAGCCAATAGCGGCGCGCCGCACCCGCCCAGCCCAAGCCCCACCCCCCCGAAGGAGGGTCGGGGGAGACAAGAGCGTCACCACCCCGTCTGGAGCAGAGGGGGAGGGCGGGCACGGCAGCACACATCACCGGCAAGAGCGCAGCCACACATCCAGATACAGATAAGTCGCCAGGATGTCCCCGGAGGCGGCGCCCGAGGCACCCCCGCCCCCACCCACCGCAGCACCCGGCAAGGAGAGAGGTCAGAAAGAATTCATCCCGGGGGTGTCAGGATCGGGGGAGGGGGGGCGGGGGGAGCAGCCGGGCGCCGCCCCCGGGGACAGCCAGCGTGACCAGCAACAAAAATTCCAAAAAAATAATAGCAAACACTAGAGAGTGTGCGGATGCACACACATCAATATTGCTGTTATGAGGGCTATATATAAACAATCCCTACATCCGTCTACGCTCTCCTGCTAAAGGGGAGGAGAAAGCTATTAAGCTAGTGATGGTATTAGAAGAATTACATTCAACCATCACGAAAAGGCCACCAACCATCTGGAAAAACCAGATGTGGTCGTTCTGTATATGAAACCAGAATCAGTTTATTTAATACAATAGGGTTTTCAATGGTGGAATGCCACACCGGCCCCCCCACGGTGCAAATCTACAGGCAGTGAGGGGCCCCCCCAGACGGAACCCCCCGACATGCACAGGGATGGAAAAAAGGACTATAACTGATCGATTCATTAAGGCCCGGTGGGTCTGTAGCTCGCAAATCAAAGATCCATCTTTGTTCTTTTTGTAGTAAAAGACGGTCAAAGTTTCCCCCTCTGATTGTTTTATGAATACGATCTAGGCCAACAAAACGCAATCTTTCATGACTGCATCCCTGTTGGGCCCCAAAGTGTCTCGCTACCGGAGTGGGAACCGCAGAAGTGCTTTTAGTCACTATACTATTTATATGTTGGGACATCCGTGTCCTCAACTCGTTCTTAGTTTTCCCCACATAGAAAGCTCCACAAGGGCATGTCAGGAGATATACCACCAAAACGGTGGCGCAGTTAACGAAGTGATTGAGTTCCCAGGTCCTACCATCCGGCAGCGAGACTGTTTTACCAACACTAATGTAGCGGCACATTGCACAGCCACCACAGCTGTACATGCCATTCACCTTACAATGTTTGGGGGGACCGTCCTGACCATGAAAATGGCTCTTAACTAGTCTGTCGCGAATGGAAGGTGCGCAACGATAGGCTATCTGTGGTGAGCTAGAGATCACCCCGTTTAGTCTGGGATCGTTCGTGAGGATATGCCAATGACGTCTGAGGATGTCCTCCACACGGTTACTTTGGGCACAAAATTGCGTGCAAAATCGCGGAAAAGGAGATTCAGACCTTTTGCTACTGGCAGCATTTAGAAGTTTGTTACGATCGCTCGCTTGAGCTCTAATGGTGGCCATACATGGTACAATTTTTTCATCCAATCTTACCATTTTGATGTAATATAAGGGAACTGCCTAAATTATCCTTTCAATATATTCACTTAATTTACCCTTATACTACATAGAAATGGTAAGATTGGATGAAAAAATTGTACCATGTATGGCCACCATAAGAAACGCTTTTTTCAATGGCTTATCAGGATAGCCCCGTGCCCAGAACCTCCTCCGAAGGTCATTGGCTTCCTCACGAAAATCTACATCCCTTGAACAATTGCGTTTGGCTCGCAGATATTGCCCAACCGGAATGCCCCGGACAGTATGTCCGGGGTGAAAACTGTCTGCACGCAAAAGGGAGTTCGTCGATGTTTCCTTACGGTAAAGGGTTGTATCAATACAACCCTGTTCATCCAGATTAATTCGTGTGTCTAAAAATGGCAATGTTCGCGTGTTCCACTGTAAAGTGAAGCGTAAATTGTAATCGTTTTTGTTTAATAATTCGACGAACTCCCGAAGTGCGAACCAGACTTCCTGAACATAAAACGATGATTTAATATTATACTATTATTTACCATGATACATCAAAATTGGATTCAAAATATTTTTTTGTTTTATGTTAGTCTTTTTTTTGATTGCTGGATCCCTTATGGTCATCAGTGTTGTTCAGTGGCGGACATACGGCCGTGCAGGCCGTGCCGCCGCACGAGGGCCCCTGAAGTTCCGTTTTCTTCAGGGGCCCATTAAGTATTTTTTTTTTTTTTATATATTTTTTTTTTATTATTTTATTCCCCCGGGGGGCCCCCCGACTCCTATCTTCCCTCCCTCCCTCCCTCACCTCGGGGGGCCCCCTCCCGATATGCGCGGCGGGAGAGCGAGCGAGCGAGCGGCAAATGCAGGAAGTCTTCAGGGCTCTCCAGGCATCCGCTAGAGGCCCAGCCGCTAGTCTCCAATATGCAGTTGGAGACATATTGGAGACTAGCGGCTGGGCCTCTAGCGGATGCCTGGAGAGCCCTGAAGACTTCCTGCATTTGCCGCTCGCTCTCCCGCCGCGCATATCGGGAGGGGGCCCCCCGAGGTGAGGAAGGGAGGGAGGGAGGGAGGATAGGAGTCAGGCCCCCCACCCGGATAGCTACCCACCCGGCTACCTAACCACCTACCCACCCGGCTACCTACCTATCCACCCACCAGGCTTCCTACCTACCCACCCAACTACCTAACCACCCACCAGGCTTCCTACCTACCTACCCACCCGGCTACCTACCCACCCACCAGGCTTCCTACCTAACCACCCACCCAACTACCTAACCACCCACCCGGCTACCTACCCACCCGGCTACCTACCCACCCACCAGGCTTCCTACCTAACCACCCACCCAACTACCTAACCACCCACCCGGCTACCTACCCACCCGGCTACCTACCTACCTACCCACCCGGCTACCTACCTAACCACCCACCCGGCTACCTACCTAACCACCCACCCGGCTACCTACTGGGCTAGTTACCAACCCACCCACCAGGCTACCTACCCACCCACCCGGCTACCCACCCACCCACCAGGCTACCTACCTACCTACCCACCCGGCTACCTACCTAACCACCCACACGGCTACCTACCTAACCACCCACCCGGCTAGCCTACCGGGCTAGTTACCAACCAACCCACCAGGCTACCTACCCACCCACTAGGCTACCTACCTACCCACCCACCAGGCTACCTACCCACCCACCAGGCTTCCTACCTACCCACCCGGCTACCTACCTACCCACCCGGCTACCTACCCACCCACCAGGCTTCCTACCTACCCACCCGGCTACCTACCTACCCACCCACCCGGCTACCCACCCACCAGGCTTCCTACCTACCTACCCACCCGGCTACCTACCTAACCACCCACCCGGCTACCTACCTAACCACCCACCCGGCTACCTACCAGGCTAGTTACCAACCCACCCACCAGGCTACCTACCCACCCACCCGGCTACCCACGCACCCACCAGGCTACCTACCTACCTAACCACCCGGCTACCTACCTAACCACCCACCCGGCTACCTACCTAACCACCCACCCGGCTACCTACCTAACCACCCACCCGGCTACCTACCGGGCTACCTACCTACCCACCCACCAGGCTACCTACCTACCCACCCACCAGGCTACCTACCTAACCACCCACCCGGCTACCTACCGGGCTAGTTACCAACCCACCCACCAAGCTACCTACCCACCCACCCGGCTACCCACCCACCCACCAGGCTACCTACCTACCTACCCACCAGGCTACCTACCTACCTACCCACCCGGCTACCTACCTACCCACCCACCAGGCTTCCTACCTAACCACCCACCCAACTACCTAACCACCCACCCGGCTACCTACCCACCTACCCACCCGGCTACCTACCCACCCGGCTACCTACCTACCTACCCACCCGGCTACCTACCTAACCACCCACCCGGCTACCTACCGGGCTAGTTACCAGCCCACCCACCAGGCTACCTACCCACCCACCCGGCTACCCACCCACCCACCAGGCTATCTACCTACCTACCCACCCGGCTACCTACCTAACCACCCACCCGGCTACCTACCTAACCACCCACACGGCTACCTACCTAACCACCCACCCGGCTACCTACCGGGCTAGTTACCAACCCACCCACCAGGCTAACTACCCACCCACTAGGCTACCTACCTACCCACCCACCAGGCTACCTACCCACCCACCAGGCTTCCTACCTACCCACCCGGCTACCTACCTACCCACCCGGCTACCTACCCACCCACCAGGCTTCCTACCTACCCACCCGGCTACCTACCTACCCACCCACCCGGCTACCCACCCACCAGGCTTCCTACCTACCTACCCACCCGGCTACCTACCTAACCACCCACCCGGCTACCTACCTAACCACCCACCCGGCTACCTACCGGGCTAGTTACCAACCCACCCACCAGGCTACCTACCCACCCACCCGGCTACCCACGCACCCACCAGGCTACCTACCTACCTAACCACCCGGCTACCTACCTAACCACCCACCCGGCTACCTACCTAACCACCCACCCGGCTACCTACCGGGCTACCTACCTACCCACCCACCAGGCTACCTACCTACCCACCCACCAGGCTACCTACCTAACCACCCACCCGGCTACCTACCGGGCTAGTTACCAACCCACCCACCAAGCTACCTACCCACCCACCCGGCTACCCACCCACCCACCAGGCTACCTACCTACCTACCCACCAGGCTACCTACCTACCTACCCACCCGGCTACCTACCTACCCACCCACCAGGCTTCCTACCTAACCACCCACCCAACTACCTAACCACCCACCCGGCTACCTACCCACCTACCCACCCGGCTACCTACCCACCCGGCTACCTACCTACCTACCCACCCGGCTACCTACCTAACCACCCACCCGGCTACCTACCTAACCACCCACCCGGCTACCTACCGGGCTAGTTACCAGCCCACCCACCAGGCTACCTACCCACCCACCCACCCGGCTACCCACCCACCCACCAGGCTACCTACCTACCTACCCACCCGGCTACCTACCTAACCACCCACCCGGCTACCTACCTAACCACCCACACGGCTACCTACCTAACCACCCACCCGGCTACCTTCCGGGCTAGTTACCAACCCACCCACCAGGCTACCTACCCACCCACTAGGCTACCTACCTACCCACCCACCAGGCTACCTACCCACCCACCAGGCTTCCTACCTACCCACCCGGCTACCTACCTACCCACCCGGCTACCTACCCACCCACCAGGCTTCCTACCTACCCACCCGGCTACCTACCTACCCACCCACCCGGCTACCCACCCACCAGGCTTCCTACCTACCTACCCACCCGGCTACCTACCTAACCACCCACCCGGCTACCTACCGGGCTAGTTACCAACCCACCCACCAGGCTACCTACCCACCCACCCGGCTACCCACGCACCCACCAGGCTACCTACCTACCTACCCACCCGGCTACCTACCTAACCACCCACCCGGCTACCTATCTAACCACCCACCCGGCTACCTACCGGGCTACCTATCTACCCACCCACCAGGCTACCTACCTACCCACCCACCAGGCTACCTACCTAACCACCCACCCGGCTACCTACCGGGCTAGTTACCAACCCACCCACCAGGCTACCTAAGCTACCTACCTACCCACCAACCGGGCTACCTACCTACCGGGCTAGTTACCCACCCACCCACCAGGCTACCTACCCACCCACCAGGCTACCTACCCACCAGGCTACCTACCCACCCACCCACCAGGCTACCAACCCACCCACCCACTCACCCACCCACCAGGCTACCTATCCACCCAACCACCCATGGGAGCTGCGCGCCGGATGGAGGCTGGGACAGGAGGTCTGCTGCTGCAGGTGAGTAAATGTTTTTGTTTTGTTTATATTAGCAGGTGTATGTTCTGGGCAGGTCTGCCACATGATTGCATGTATTTTCTTCGCAAATCTGCCGACATGATTGCATGTATTTTCTGGGCATATCTGCCGACATGATTGCACGTATTTTCTGGGCATATCTACCGACTTGTTTGCACGTATTTTCTGGGCATATCTGCCGACTTGATTGCATGTATTTTCTGGGCATATCTGCCGACTTGTTTGCACGTATTTTCTGTGCATATCTGCCGACTTGATTGCACGTATTTTCTGGGCATATCTGCCGACTTGATTGCACGTATTTTCTGGGCATATCTGCCGACATGATTGCACGTATTTTCTGGGCATAGCTGCCGACATGATTGCACGTATTTTCTGGGCATATATGTGTATTTTCTTGAGAAAACCTGCACAATTATGTGAATTTTCTGGGGAAAGGGTCACCAAAACTTGGGCCCACTGTCTTTGCGTTGCACTTTTCAAGGGAACCTGAGGTGAGAATAATATTGAGGCTGCCATATTTCTCTCCTTTTAAGCAATACCAGTTGCCTGGCTGCCGTGCTGGTCCTCTGCCTCTTATTCTTTCAACCATAGACCCTGAACAAGCATGCAGCAGGTCAGGGGTTTCTGACAATATTGTCAGAACTGAGAAGATTAGCTGCATGCTTGTTGCTGGTGTAATTCAGTTTATTACTACAGCCAAATAGATCAGCAGGGCCGCCAGGCAACTAGTATTGTTTAAAAGGAAATAAACCCTCACCCCGGGTTCGCTTTAAGTTACAGTTAGCTCCGCCCTCATCCGGTCATTGCCACGCCCATTTTTTTGCCGCGGCTCTATCCACTATTTTTTGCCGCGGCGCACTTCGCGCGCCGCAGGTTGTAGCCACGCCCATATTTTGCCGCGGCGCGCATAGGGGGCCCACAATTACAATTTTGCACAGGGGCCCACTGCTGGCTGTGTCCGCCACTGGTGTTGTTCATTCTCAAAATCCATTGGCGATGCATGTGATCATTTGGTGGTTTATTATCATGCAAAAGTTAATTTCAGTAATTCAACTTTAAAAGGTAAAACTAATATGTGAAATAGACTCATTCCATGCAATATTTGTTGTAGGTTTGATGAATATGGCTTACAGCTTATGAAAACCACAAAATCAAAATCTCAGACCACTGGAATATTGTGAAAATGTTCAATATCCTAGCTTCAAAGTGTCAGACTCTAATCAGCTTCAGCTAATAAATCCAAAACATCTGAAAAAGGTTCATATATTAGTTTCACCTTTTTAAGTTAAATCATCCACCCTTACTTCTTGTTTTCCACTAGTTTTTTTGGCAAGTGAGTTGGAGCTTCCCTTTTTCTTTGAGCAATTTCATGCCTACTGAAAAAATAATTGCTGGATAACTTATGTTTATCAGTGTTGTTCAGTTTCAAAATCTATAGGCCATGCAGGTGATAATGTTGGAGGCTTACTATCAGGAGAGAGATGTTATCTAAAGTCCTAGGAGGAAAACTAATATGGCAACCAGAATTTTAGAGGATGTGGCTTGGACTGTTTTTAGGCCAAAAGTTCAAGCTTTTTGATTGATGGTGGCACAGCCAAGATTCAGGCAAAAGTATAGCAAAGGTGTAGCAAAGCTGTTTTTTGTTTTTTGGGTTTTTTTTGCAAAAGTTCTATGCGATAATAAAAACCGGATTTCAAGTGCTAACTCTATGTATGAGTTTGGCAAAATTATGGAGACGCAAGTAAACTGTTAACTGGAGCCCTCATCAAGGGATATTTTAGTGGGGTTCTTTTTAGCTGGGTTGTGTTAGGTAATATATTTATTTTAAGCTTTCTTCAAAAGAAAATCTTGCTCAGTACCTCATGGTCCCAGGTGTGGTTCACCACACCTAAAATCAACTTCACCTGGCATGTTGACATTTCTCTGGCAAGTCACAATTTTGCAGGGGCACTTTCACCTTGCAGCGCTGGGTCTCAGATTCGAATTTTACTGCTTGCACAGGTTTGTATGTTTTTCCCATGCCTGTATGGGCTTCCTCTGGTCACTCCAGATTCCTCCCACATCCCCAAGACATACAGATAAATAAATAAATTAGGTTTCCCCTAAAAATTGTCCCTATGCTATGGCTATGGTAGACATAAGATCATGAGCCCCACTGAGGGAAAATAAACACTTTCCCTCCACTGGGACAAGTATCTACGTACCTGCAAAACACCACTTTATCTCACATGGACGTAGATACTCGTCCCTTGCTGCCACGCCCTCCCGCTCACTCATCGTTAGAGGGGAGATGAATTAATGGGAACACAGTTCCAATTCCTTAATCTAAGTCCTCAATAATCGCTGGCATCAATGAGATGCCTAAGTTCCTTGTAACTACCGAAGTAACACAGCCAAGCATTACTTCCTGTTCTCGTACTTATAGTGCAATAATAGTAAATCATGTGCAAGGACATATTGTGACCAAATAGTAAAATTACACCTACATACATTTATTTTAATATAAAAAAACACACAATTAACTCCTCTCCCACACTTTCCCATAGTACCCCAATTTTTTATTTTTTTTTTGCATTAAAAAAAATTGACAATAAAAACAAAAAACATAAATAGTTGCCTTTGGGACTGAATTTTTGTTTTAATATGTATGTCAAGATGGTATATTACTGTTATTTTTTAAATTATGGGCTTGTAATTAGTGATGGACGCAAAACTGAAAAAAATGCACCTTTATTTTAAAATAAAATATGGGGGCCATACATTGTACAAGGGAAATATTTTAAATGTTAGAACCGTAATAGGTAAATAAAATCTGTGAGCTTTATCCACAGTAGAACGTTTAATCTTAAAACTAATGGCAGAAAACATTTGTTCTTGTTATTCCTATTAAAATGCAGTTAGAGAAAAAAATAATTCTTAGCAAAAAGTGCCACCCAAAGAAAGCCTAAAACAAGATATAGATTGTTTTGTTGCGATAAGTAGCAATAAAGCTTTAGGCGAATGAATGGAAAGAGTGCTGAAAGGTGAAAATTACTCAGGTATTTAAGGGGAAAACCCTTGGAGGTGAAGTGGTTAAAGTGGAACTGAAATATGATAAAAAAAAGACTTTAATTTACCTGGGGCTCCTGCCAGCCCCCTGCAGCCTCCTTGTGTCTGTGCAGTCTCTGAACGATCCTCTGGTCCCCCACAGCAGCTCCATTTCTTGACCGCTGACGGCTACTGCACCTGCTTCCTCATTCTCGCCCCTGTTGCTGGGAGCGTCCTGCAAAGGCACAGTATGAGAAAACCTTGTACTGTGCCTGCACAGGGTGCTCTTGGCAAGAGGAACGCAAAAAAGGACTCGCTTGGTCAGGGACACGCAGGCCCAGTAGATGGTGACTTGTGGTCAAGAAATGGAACTGTGGCAAGGGACTGGAGAATCGTTCAGAGATGGCATGGGTTTTTTATTTATTTTTTTACAGGCCACTATATAGCCGGTAAATTATATAACTCCCCATTTGTGTATAATTACCACTGTAACAAATACTGTGAATTCAGCTTTGGGAACTTTAAACAATCTCAACTTTGTACACCCTTCAGAACAAAAAGATGCTGACTCGCCTTTTCCCTGCATAATTACCAAAAGTATTTTGCTAGTGGGACACGATGAGAAATATTTCCTCATACCTCCTGTAGAGTTAACACTTAAAGGACTTACAAGGCCAAGAATTAAGAAAAAAAAATAACAAAGTTAGCTACCTACGTCAGTTTGTCAGGCACGGAGGACACCATCCACGCCCTCCGTGCCGTTCCGCCGGGTCCCCGCCGCTCAATAGCCCCCCGATGGGTACCCGGGCTGCGCGGTCGGGTACCCTTCAGGGGGCTATTGAGCGGCCTCGACCCGGCAGAATGGCATGGAGGGCGCGGACGGCTGACACAGGTAGCTAACTTTTTTTATTTTATTTTTCTTAATTCTTGGCCTCGTAAGTCCTTTAACAGTGACTAAGGATCAGCTGACAAAATTTACAAAATCTGTTTTGTAGTGAGAAGCACTTTTCAGCAAAACAACATTATCCATCATTGCAAACCTCGTTTCGCAACATGTTGTCATTTTTAAAAAATGTAAGGCTTGGTGGTGTATTCTCCACAGTCAGCATGCAACGCATGAGCTGGCGTGGAGGAGGTACACACACTAGCACAAGGAAACAGGCTATCCCTAGTATAGTGGAGGGGAGGACTGACTCCAATAGGAGATTGTGGCGCACAGAGCCGGTGCAGATCTGACAGCCACAAACAATGCTTTCGTTATAACGTCTCAGCGCAAAGTAGCGCTGAGCGCATAAACCAGAACTGAGGAGATCAGGACAGGTAGACAGAATGAACGCTTGCTAGCTAGCGGCTACTTAGCGACAGCAAGCGTCCAAAACCAGACAGACTGGAATGAGGCAGCCAATGCGATGCGGCGATGGCGTGCCTCACAAAGACAGGACAGGATAGTCAGAAAATAGCAGGATTAAGATAGATGAACGTAACACAGATAAATATACAATAAGTATGTTTTCCTAGCGTATTACAATTACAGCTATCAATGAAACTATTTGTAACGTCTGACTAACATATGTATATATCGGCAATGAACCGATATATGACATAAGCAGGAACGCTGACTAGGAATGGAGTAACACAGGGAACAGGACTCAGAAGGATTCGCTATCTCTTCGCAGAGATGAACGCAATCCACAAACGGTAACAGAACAGGATTCAGAAGGATTCGTTATCTCTTCGCAGAGATGAACGCAATCCACAAACAGTAACAGAACAGGATTCAGAAGGATTCGTTATCTCTTCGCAGAGATGAACGCAATCCACAAACAGAACCAGGAGCAGGGTAACTACCTCAGCACGGGTGGTCACGGTACGCGCAACCTACCAAAACGTGCTGGAAGCTGACTAACTGCACACAGGATATAAACAGTTCGTGTACGTATACATCAGCGACACTGATGTATTAACGTAACACAAATACAAGGAAAATAATAAACGTGCTGGTATGCATATATATTGGCAATGAACCAATATATGATGCAAAGACCAGCAAAGTATCTTTATAACAATAAACACGATCGGGGGCTAAAGCGACAGCAAGGCAGGCTTAAGCTGAAGCTATGAAAACCCAAGGAAACCCTGCAGGAAGCAGATCTTTATACTGAGGTCATCCAATGGGAGCAGACATGCAGATTCCCACACAGGTGAATGATAATCAGTCACAAGCTGACAGCAGGGAAAAACAGACAAAGCTATACAGCTTGCATGGAAATAGATCAGAACTGCCTGAGCTGCAGCACTACTTCCAGCAATAGCTGCTGCAGCAGCGATCATTACAAAAAATTACACTTTTTTATGTAGGAAAGGCTTGTTTTCCTAGATTTCCGCAAACATGAGCACTCCAAGGTGACATTGCAGGCTGCACCAAGACCACACAAAGCAAGCTGAAGCAGCCAATCATACATGAAGACTATGGCCCATTCACTTTTTCACCTGAGTTTTCTCCTAGGTGATAATTTTTATCTTCAATTTAAAGTAACTTTTCAGTACTTTGCAATGGAAAAAGTACCAAAAAGTAGGTAAAAAAAGTACTGTTAAAATGATTTTGAGTATTTGTTTGCTTGCTGGTAGTTTAACCACTTCCACACCATGACATTTTATGCTGATCTGTGCAGCGTGGGCTCTCCAGCCCACAGCACAGATCAGCTAGCAGCCAGGGCGATCAGACTTCCCCCCTTTTTTCCCCACTAGGGGGATGTCCTGCTGGGGGGGTCTGATCGCCGCCGGCTGCTTGCGCTTGCGGGGGGGGGGCTCTTCAAAGCCCCCCTCCGCAGCGCTTCCTGGCCTCCTTCCCCTTCCCTCCCTCTCCCTCCCCCTGTGAGCGGCGCAGGACGGAAATCCGTCCTGCGCCTGATGGGATAGGCTTTAGCCTATCAGATGCCGGTTATCCCCGGCCAATCAGAGGCCGGGGATCGCCGATCTCCTCTACGGCGCTGCTGCGCAGCAGTGCCGTATACATGTAAACACCGGGGAAGATCTTCCCCGTGTGTTTACATTTACCCTGCGAGCCGACGATCGGCTCGCAGGGTGTTCACGGAGACACCCTCCGGGAACTGACATGGAACGGCCGCTCGTATCCATGGTATACACTTCTGGATTCAGGGGCGTGTATATACGCTCCGAGAATCCGGAAGTGGTTAAAGGGCATTTTATTTACAAGTCTGAAAATTACACCTAGGAGAAAACTTTTTCTCCTAGGTTTTCTCCTAGGTGATATTTTATCACCCTAATTGGGTCCTATGTGAGGCCCATAGGACCCCACACAGTGCATGCAGCGCGGCAGCCTATGTTTAGTGCGCGATGCAACGATAATGTCGCACCCGCTGCCCTTTAACCGGCACACCCGGTGCTACAAAAACGTTGCATTGGGTGGCACCAAAGCGGCGACCACCCGATGCACCGTATTCATTGCACCGGGTGTGCCGGTTAAAGGGCAGTGGGTGCGACGTTATCGTTGCATCGCGCACTAAACATAGGCTGCCGCGCTGTGTGTGCTGTGTGGGGTCCTGTGCGCTAAGTATCTTTGCGGGCTATTAGTGCCCGCAAAGCTACTAATGGGGCACAAAGTGGCTATTCACAGCGGCGCTAAGACTTAGCGCCGCTTTGTGAATCAAGCCCTTTGTGTGTATTGTACCATATTAGCCATCAGTAAAAGCAGATGTTAAGCTTGGAGGTGTAATCTCCACAGTCAGCATACAACACATAAGCTGACGTGAAGGAGGTACACACACCAGCACAAGGGACCAGGATATCCCCAGTTTAGTGGAGGAGAGGACTGACTCCAATAGGAGATTGTGGTGCACAGAGCCGGTGCAGATCCGTACAGCCACAAACAACACTTTCGTAATAACGTCTCAGCGCAAAGTAGCGCTGAGCGCATAAACCAGCACTGAGGAGATCAGGACAGGTAGACAGAATGAACGCCTGCTTAACTAGCCACTACTTAGTGACAGCAAGCGTCCACAAAAAGACAGACTGGAATGAGGCAGCCAATGCGTTTGCAGCGATGGCGTGCCTCACAAAGACAGGACAAGATAGTCAGGAAATAGCAGGATCAAGATAGATGAACGTAACACAGACAAATATACAATAAGTATGTTTTCCTAGCGTATTACAATTACAGCTATCAATGAAACTATTTGTAACGTCTGACTAACATATGTATATATCGGCAATGAACCGATATATGACATAAGCAGGAACACTGACTAGCACTGGAGCAATACAGGGAACAAGGCTCAGAAGGATTCGCTATCTCTTCGCAGAGATGAACGCAATCCACAAACGGTAACAGGACAGGATTCAGAAGGATTCGTTATCTCCTCGCAGAGATGAACGCAATCCACAAACAGGACCAGGAGCAGGATACTAGCTCAGCACGGGTGCTCACGATACGTGCAAACTACCAAAACGTGCTGGAAGGCTGACTAACTGAACACAGGAAATAAACAGTTCGTGTACGTATATATCAGCAACACTGATGTATCAACGTAACACGAATACAAGGAAAATAACAAAATGCGCAAGTATGCGTATATATTGGCGATGAACCAATATATGACACAAGACAAGCAAGTAACAACTTCTAGAACAAGAGCAGAACTAGGAGGACTCGCTGACCCCTTTGCAGGAGTCAGCGCAGTCCACACGGACCAGGAACGAGGTGGGGCACGAGCAGAGTAACAGACAGAATCTGAGACTATGGTAGCCCATCAAGCATTGCAGGAAGCAGTTCTTTATACTGAGGTCATCCAATGGGAGCAGACCTGCAGATTCCCACACAAGTGAATGGTAATTAATCACAGGCTGACAGCAGGAAAAGGCAGACAATGATATGCAGCCTGCAGGAAAGGGATTGCCCCTCCATTGCAGCAGACAATGTTTGTTTACACAAAAGCATATTAAACTGTCATTAACTTCAGAGCGACTGCAGATGGAATCAGCAACTAGTTTAAGTGCAAACCAAACTATGCAAGAAAATGCATGTAATGACATCAGAACTGCTTGGGTTACAATACCACTGCAGCCAGCAGTAAACGCTGCAGACATGATCATAACAGCAGAACTTAGTAATTTCACTACATTGTTTCATTATTTTGTACATTTGTTTTCTATTTGAACTCTTTTTTTTTTTTTTTTGATTATTTTAAACAGTTTTCTGTACACAACAGGGTTGTGTTCCTTATCTTACTAATCATACTTTTTAAATTTACATTTTTTGGTTTTGTAAAAATACTTTTTAATGCATGTCTTTGTTTTAAAGCAGTAGGATTAGCCATACTATGCCAGGAAAAAAAACACATATATAAGTAGATAAATACTTGATCTACTTACATATCACATGTATTGTACTGTCCACGTTTTGATTTCAGCGAATGTTATATAGTAAATGAAGAGAATTGTTTTTTTGGTGGGAACCATGTCTTTTGCCCACAGTTTAGGCTAAATCCTGATGTCATTTCTGCCCTTTAATTTTTTTTTTCTTTTCTCCTCAGCCTTGCTTGTAAACACAAGTAAGCAGGGAATCGGGTTTCAGATAGGCAGATAGGCAGGGAAATAAATGGAAGAGGAGGAATATATTGTAGATAAAAAGAACCCCCAGCATGCAACTGTTCATCACTGACTACTAAAGGGCCAGTGCTCTTTAAGTATGTGATAAGTCCAAATCATAACAGCAGAAAAAGTTTTGAATACAGGATTAGCATCTTTATCACTTAATACACTCAGACCAGTTTCTGTTTAAATGTGATTGTTATGGTGACAATCCCGCTTTAAAAACATTTCTACTAAAAATTCTCCTTCCGAAATAAGCATAAATACAGGTGAAATTCTAAAAATTAGAATATTGTGCAAAGTTCATGTATTTCTGTAATCCAACTTAAAAAGTGAATATGATATAGACTCATTACATGCAAAACGAGATATTTTGAGCCTTTATTTGTTATAATTTTGAGGATTATGGCTTACAGTTTATGAGAACCCCCAAATCTCAGAGTATTAGAATATTGTGAAAAGGTTCAATATTCTAGGCTCCACTTTCAGGGGTGTAAATAGAAATTACTGGGCTCCCTGTGAAAATTTGGAAGGGCCCCCCCCCCCCTCCCCCTGGGCCCGCTCAGGGGATGGGGGAGAGCATTATCCCCCACATCGGCGGGGAGGGGGGCCACTCCCTCCCTCACCTCTGGCTCTCCCCTCAGTGCTCCCCCTCCCGCATTAAATAGGTGGCAGCAGCGGTGGTAGGAGCACAGGAATATCTCTGTGTTCCACCGCTGAGGTCCGATCTCTAAGAGCTACACACTACTTCCTGTTTATCAGGAAGTTATCCCCTATTTCTCTGAGCAATTGCCTGCCTACTGCAAAAACATTCAAAATCACATTGAGGGCCTTTTTCCACTACACAGCTAAATTGCAAAATCGCAAATCGCTACTGATTTTTAAATCGCTAGGGTTGCTACTTTATCATAGAAATCATGAGAAGTATTTTGCATTATAGTGATTCGATTTGCAAATCGCAATCACTTTCTGGAGCAATTTTAAGAAGGTTAATGCAATGCAAATGAAAATTGGCTCCACTTGAATTTTTAACTTATTGCCGACCGTGTCACGTCAACGCGGCGTAAAGTCTAGCGCTATGAACCCGCAGGGGCTTAGGGCAGGAAGAGTGGAGCTCTCCTCATTACCAATTAGCATGCATAAGTTTGCTATGCTACTCTGATAAGGCATGTTAACTTTGATAAGGTGTGCTAACTTTAATAAGGTGTGCTTTTTGTCTTAGTGAATCAAGCCTTTCTTTCTTTTTTTTTCTTCTTCATTTTGCTTTACAAGCATTATCCAGAAGAAGAAAGTATTTATGAGGACTGGATTTATGAGTGCATTTGGAATAAACAAGAAATGATAGATTAAACAAATTGTGTGACAGTTTGTATTCCAACCCGCTTGGAATAAGTTCATATCAATATATTTCACCCAGCACAATGCCACTGAAGAGTCAGGAATGTGTTTGGCTTTTCCCAAAAACAATTAAATACTTAAACATCAGCTTCATGTTCTATCAGCCATAGCACAAGAGGAAGTTACTTGAGGGTGCAAAGTAAGGGCTGGTTCACAATGTGCGGTTTGGCAGCGCTTTGCTGATCGCCTACTGCTATTGTATCCTATGGATACATTCACACTGCAGCATTTGTGATTTGAATCAATCGCAAACAGCAGCATGTGCTTTGGTGACGATTGCACTGCAAGATTTTGTACTCCACATGGCGATCGCGAAGATCTCACCAATCCTTGGCATGATGAGCACACATTTTGCATGATTGTAATTTCTCATCGGAATTAGTAAGTACGATGCAAAAATCGCATGCAAAATATCAGGTAAAAGTGTAAATAATTTTGTTAGTAAACATAATCAGGAACCGTAATTTTGCAATTTCATGTAATTTTGTGCCGACTTGTGGTGGTTTATAGCAAAGCCCCCATACATGCTATCATCAGCAACATTGCTACATATGTTAAGGGGAATAGTGGGAATAATGGAAAGAGGACAAAAAATAGTATTGGCCATAGTATGGCCAAAATGTACGTAAAATTTAGGGTAATCTTAACCACTTAAGGACCGGGCTCACATTCAGAGATCTGTGCTGAGTGGGTTCTCCAGCCCACAGCACAGATCGTGTTTGAGCCAGGGCGACAAGACTTCCCCCTTTTTTCCCCACTAGGGGGATGTCCTGCAGGGGGGGTCTGATCACTGCTGGCTATTGTGGTTCAGCGGGGGGGTCCTCAAAGCCTCCCTCCGCAGTGTTTTCCGCCCTCCCTCTCCTTACCTCCCTCTCCCTCTTGTTATGGGCGGCACAGGACGGAGTTCCATCCTGCACCGCCTCTGATAGGCTTCAGCCTATCAGATGCCGGCGATCCCCGCCCAATCAGAGGCCAGGGATCGCCGATCTCCTTTACGGCGCTGCTGCGCAGCAGCGCCGTATGATGTAAACAGCGGGGATTTCTTCCGCGCATGTTTACATTTAGCCTGCGAGCCGCGATCGCCGATATGAGCCAGTGGAGAGCAGACTAATTCAAGGAATATACAAAGCCAGCCACTTAGATATAGTAAAAATGCAAAGTATTGCAGCACTTCAGAATATTCACAGATTGTAGAAAAATCAAGAGTTCACAGAAGCGCAGATCATACCATAAGAGTTAGATAACGTTCACAGAAAGGTTATAGTAAAATCGAGAGATTATACGAAATCACTTGAATTTACAAATCACAATTACGTACAGGCGTAAATGCGAAAATGTATGTAAAATTTTGTGTAATCGTAATTCGCTGATTACGATCATCACTGCCCCTTAGGTATTGTGAAATGAACTCTGAATGCTTCAGAATACCAAGACATTTTGACAATTTCATGTTCCCAACTTGATGGTTTCAATTTGGGCGTGGCTCCTTCACAATCAAGTATGACTGCGCCCCAATGTCTAAAGTAAGGTTTATCAAGACATTGGCGAGCAAGTCTGGTGAGGAGAAACTTGACTGGCCTGCACATTTTTTAATGCCTAAAGTAAGGTTCATTAAGACATTGAACAAGTCTGATGAGGAGAAACTTCACTGGCCTGCACAGAGAGCTGAACTCAATCCTACAGAACACCTTTGGAAGGAATTACAGTGGAGATTGTGAGCCAGGGTTTCTCGTCCAACAAGCCTGATCGCAAAAATTATTTTCTGAAAAAGCCACTTTCCTGGTCCTCTCACAGTGGTGTACCTACCATAAGGCTGAAGGTGCTCACAGCACCGGGTGGAGCCATGGCTAGGGTTGCCGCTGTGGTGCTCAGCCACTGTGTTCTTCCTCCTGGGACCTTTTATCATAGTTTGGTCAAAATTCGGGAAAATAGCATCAGGCAGTGCAGGGAACTGTCCTGCACTAGATGTAGCACCCCTCCCCCTTCCTGTCCTGTGGGGAATGTGTCTCCACGCCCACTACACACAGCCTGCAGTGAGTGAATGTGCAGAGAAGCAGGGTGAGTAGAGAGAATGATAGCTGTGCTGCAACTGGGACATTAGCAGGGAGGGGTGGCAGGATGTGTTTAGTGCTTTAGAAGATGCCTGTCATTAGTAGCCATGTGCACTGGCTTCTGTAATACCAGAGTGCCCTGGGCTATTGATTATTTATTCTGATCAGAGTAATTAATCAATAATGCAGGGCAGCCTGCTGTTGCTAAAGCCAGTGATACAAGTGCTGACAGCCAACTTCTGTAGTGAGCAGAGAAGCAAGCCCCAGGCAAATTATATTAGCTTGATTGCAGTTAAGCTTATCTCTTTCCCCAGCTCCCCCTCCCACCCTGTTGTCTTCCCCATGACCCTTTCCTCTTTTCAGATTTTAGTGGCTTCTTTTAACAGCATGTCCCTGTCAAACAGCACTGGTGATGTCTGCAGTCCTGGTGGGAGGTCTTCCTGCCATTTCTCCTCTCCCACCAGGCTCTTTGTCTTGTGCCTCTACCGCTTTATCCCCCCTCCTCCTATGCATCCCCCTCTTTCGTATGTCCCCCTTTTCTGACTGTCTTCAGAGGAGCTCACAATCTAATCATACCATAGTTATAGTCTAATGCCATGCCATATTATTATTGTGTTTTTACTGACTTCTTCTGCATCACTGTATAGAATACAGAGTTTCATAATGGATAGGTCCTTTCTCATCCTGACAACTTCTTTTCCCCCAAAATTTGCAGTGACGCACTCGGCGCCCCAACCCGTCAACCCCACCATCAAAAAAATTGCTTGAGAGGGGGCTTGTCTGTAAATGATCAGCCCTGGTTGTCAAATTCCCTAGGTTTGCAACTACTCTCTCGGTATTGTGGTTCCCCTGCTGTCTGCTGTTAAAATGCGCCACATCCAAAACTCAGAAGGCTGCGGAAGCACTCGTGTCTCCAAGAGATTCTGATAACCAGCAGCTCTGTACTGCGCATGCGTTCGCGCATTTGCAGTACAGAGCCATCCGGCTTCTGAAGCAACCGGAGAGACATGAGTGCTTCCAAAACCTTCCAAGAATCTCCAAAGGAATATTTGACCAGTTAGTTGGTTTAACAGTTTTAGCAAGGTAGTGTAATGGAGGTATCTTGACACCTTGTAAAAAAAGGCACAGGAGACAAAAACAAGAGCCCAATAGTGTAGTGTATTAGATATAAATGTAAAAATACGTAAATAAGACACTACTCACAAAGGAGGGTTGCAGGGGGGCAACCAACCACAGGAAGCAGGTGGAGACTATAAACCCGACTCCACTCGGGGTGGCCCTTACGGTCCTAAATGTGGTCGCTCTCCTGGAAAAAAGGCAACAGATTTCCACCATGGTAGAAACCACGTGTGTTCTGTCACCACCCCTTGCACAGGATATGTACGGAAATCTTGTATTACTAAATCTTTGTATTAACAAAAAATGTTATTTAGCATTTCGCGGGTCTAAGCCCGCTTCCTCAGGCCAATAACAATGCCAAATGAAAAAATCAATTTAGCATAGAGAGCCTCTCTATGCTAGATTGATTTTTTCATTTGGCACTGTTATTGGCCTGAGGAAGCGGGCTTAGACCCGCGAAATGCGTTGCCTTGGCTAAATAAAATCTTTTGTTAATACAAAGATGTTGTCATTGAGGTAAGCTAACTCGTTTTCCTTTCGATTTTAAATTGCTTTTAAAAGCTTTTATCCACCAGGGCGCCTCTTTCCCCAAATTGTGAGTTTTAGCAAGGGGACAGCAGAGGACCAAGGATGCAGAGAAATGACAGGGAAGCCTCTATTGGATCCAGAGCCTCTCCTCTCCATATGTAGGTATCTTCCTTTTGTTTTTTACAGAGTGCTTCAGTGTTACTTAAAGGAGTACTATCGATTGAAACGACTTTTTTTTTTAATACTGTATATTAGTGTACACATTACCACTAGTGCTAGGGGCACTTTATTTATTCACCCAGGTCTCTCTCTTGCTATCCCTGCTTAAAAATTCATTTCTCACACAGCTCATAGTAGTTTGGGTCACCCTGAGCTGCTTGGTTACTCTGTCACACAGCTCACAAATATATTTCACTGTGTCACTCACAGCATGCAGCAGACATGAGGAGAAATAGGCTGATCTGAGGTGGTAACAGGTAACTAAATGAGCTGGAATATTGCTGGAATATAACTAGCTATAAACAATAGTCTGTGTTTACACTCAGTCTGGCTGCCTGCTTGTGGTGATTCACTCCAGGCTGCATCCACTTTACAAGCTGCTGAGAGGGGCAGACCACTGTCTACAATTAGCATTATTAGTATCTTTATCAGTCAAGAGAAGCAAAGATAATAAACACACATTGCTAGAATCTTTAACCCCTTACCACCATATCAATAAGATTCTTTCAGCAAGGTGATAATTAAACTATAAACTGAGGAGTTGATAGCAACTCCCCTGTGCAGACATGGGCTTAGCCCTCTGGGAGCCCTCAGCATATAGATACATTTGTATCAAACACTGACGGCCAAAACTGACGGAGGATTTTACAGCTGAGAGGAACAGCTGTGTGAGGAATCAAATTGCTCCTAGTACTTGTCCTAATGTGTGCTACAACATACAGCATTTAAAAATAAATGCATACATCGATAGTATTCCTTTAAAAACAGAGCAGGATCATCCACCAGGCAATCTAGGCAGGTGCTTGGGGCCTAGTGGGGCCCAGTGCTGTTGAAAACAAAGAAAGCCCTGAGAATCCCCCTTAAAAAGATGGACTGGCCCAAAACCTGTCATCTGTCACATTTTTTAACTGCCTACTTTTTTCGCGATAGTGGTCCTTTAAAAGAACAGGCACATTGTGATAAACAGCGGAATCAGCCGCCGCATGTTCTGGCAGCAAGGCGGCTGATTCCGCGTCTGATGCGGCTGTTTGTCCGCGTCAGCATGCGTCTGGTTTATCTGGAGCTGGTGGTGCCCATGGGCAGAGTGGCGTGGGGGCCGCCACATGTTCTGACGGCAAAGTGGCGGATTCCGCGTTCAGTGCGGCGGGTTCCCCGCAACAACATGCGTCTGGGTTAAATGGACCTAGTAGTGCACACAGATGGAGAGCTACGCGCGCACGTGCCGCTAGACAGGCTCTTTATACCAATAGGAGGAAGATCAGCTGATCGGGACGGTCAGCTGATTCCTACGCGGCTATTGATTGGTTGATGGGAGCTGGGCGGCGCAGTGGGGTGCTTTACTATATATACCGCTTGCTGTTCAGTTGCTGGTTGTCTGGCATTGCGAATGCTTATGTGTTAGCACTCAGACCTTAGTCAGATCTTCCAGTGTGGTGGAACCAGGAGGACCTGGGAATCCACACTTAGCCAGTTACTGTATATCATCTGTGTTATTCTCTAGCATAGTTCCAGGGTGTCGAGATCACGGCCCTCACACCCCAGACTAGGAATACTGTATATCATCTGTGTTATTCTCTAGCATAGTTCCAGGGTGTTAAGATCACGGCCCTCACACCCCAGGCTAGGAATACTGTATATCATCTGTGTTATTCTCTTGCATAGTTCCAGGGTGTTGAGATCACGGCCCTCACACCCCAGACTAGGAATACTGTATACCATCTGTGTTATTCTCTAGCATAGTTCCAAGGTGTTGAGATCACGGCCCTCACACCCCAGACTAGGAATACTGTCTGTGTTATTCCCTAGCATAGTTCCAGGGTGTTGAGATCACGGACCTCACACCTCAGACTAGGCCTTGTTCTGATATCTGTTATGACCTGTAGCTTTCCTGACTATTCTTCTGATCTCTGATTTGGTACTTTGCATATCTGATACTCTGTTGCCGACCCGGCCTGTCTGACCTTCTGGCTGTCACCCTTTGCACGGTGTCCAGCCTTTCCGCAGGGGTCCCCTGCTCTTCAGAGGGGACACTGCTCCTTATCAGTCAGGGACTCCCTCTCCAGGTGTCCTTGACTGCAGTATAGTCTTCTCTACTTATTGGACCACCTGCTACCTCGGTGGTCCAAAGGTTACTGTTTCACCAAAACACTTACACACTCAGGTGTCTAGAGGTTAGACATATTTGATTATTGGCGATTCTGCAGATCCCCAATAATCAGGTATATCTGTATTCTTGGGGATACTGCAGATCGCCAGGAATCAGATTCTCTCTCTGGTTGCTGACACCTATCGTTACACACATGTTTGGTGACAGGGAGCATGAGACACATTTCCAACTATCCTGTGTCCTGATCACCCCTCCTAGTTGCTAGGCAACGAGAACAACAATATCAGAAATCCCATCAGGGGAAAAATGTCCGGGCAAGTTTTCTTTGATGGGGCGGAGCTTAGCTTCTGTGCAGCTACAAATGAGGCCTCGGTAAGAAAAACAAAGTTCTGATGCTGTGAAACTGTTAAAGAAACACGAGGCCTTTTCAGTGCTGCTGAGTAGATTTTTAGTCTGGAGGTTCACTTTAATATAATTTTATTAGTATATTTTCACCTACTTTTGGTACTTTTTTAATCACAAAGGGCAGGATTCCCAAAGCTTTTCACCTGTTTTCTTCTGTTTTCACCGTATGCCTGTTTTAGGGATGATCGCTGGATTCCGCAGAATTAAAAATTCCGTGAATCCGGCCGGAATTTGATGATTCACATTTTTTTTAACACCGAACTGATTTCTGCCTAATAAGATGCTTTTCTACTTGATTTCCTCCCTCTCGTCTTCCAGGGAATGGTAGCATTTCAAAAGCCAGCTTACATACATTAGCCAGGAATCGAACCCAGGCCTACCGCTCTGTAGGCTGCTGTCCTAACCATTATACCACCAACACAACACTCTAAAATGCTACATGCTGAAGCCAGCCTAGCATGTACCATTGTGATATATCCAAGAGAAAAATGAGATTGCTTAGGGAATTGTAGGATGTCAAAAGCCAGCTTACATACATTGGCCGGGAATGAGAGAGAGAGAGAGAGAGATAGAGAGAGAGAGAGATGAAGCTACATGGCTACAGAGACTGTGTACCTAGAGTTGAGCCGAAATTTTCGTAAATTCGCATTACTATAATTACGCATGCAAAATTTGCGATTACGATGCGAAATTACGGTAGCGTAATTGCCATTAAAATCGTAATTGAAAATACCGTAAGCGTAATTTTCAACGCGTAATTTCGCGTTTCGTTCATGCCGTAATTTCGCATTAAACGCTACCGTAATTTCGCGTTAAACCGTAACGCTCCGTATAATATAAAAAAGCCGCCGACTTTACGGGTTAATAGCAAAGCCCCCTTAAATACTAAGAGCCTCAAATTTGGAGAATATATTAAGGAGATCAGGAGGAATAAGAGGAAATTTTTTTTTTCAAAAAGACCTTATAGTTTTTGAGAAAATTGATGTTAAAGTTTCAAAGTAAAAATGTATACATTTAAAAACCCGCCGACTTTAACGGTTAATAGCAAAGCCTGCTTAAAGTTTAGGAACACCAAATTCCTAGGGTATATTAAGGGGATCAGTGGGAATAAGAGGAACATTTTTTTTTCAAAAAGAGATTATAATTTTTGGAGAAAATCGATTTTTAAGTTTCAAGGGCAAAAATGTCTTTTAAATGCGGAAAATGTCAGTTTTTTTTGCACAGGTAACAATAGTGTATTATTTTCATAGATTCTCCCAAGTGGGAAGAGTTTTACTTACTTCGTTCTGAGTGTGGGAAATATTAAAAAAAAACGACGTGGGGTCCCCCCTCCCAGACCTCTTTAACCCCTTGTCCCCCATGCAGGCTGGGATAGCCAGAATGCGGAGCACCGGCCGCGTGGGGCTCCGCACCCTGACTATACCAGCCCGCATGGTCCATGGATTGGGGGGTCTCGGAAGGGGAGGGGCAGCCAAGCTTTCCCCTCCCCCTCCGAGCCCTTGTCCAATCCAAGGACAAGGGGCTCTTCTCCACCTCCGATGGGCGGTGGAGGTGGAGGCCGCGATTTCCTGGGGGGGGGGGTTCATGGTGGAATCTGGGAGTCCCCTTTAAAAAGGGGTCCCCCAGATGCCCACCCCCCCTCCCAGGAGAAATGAGTATAGAGGTACTTGTACCCCTTACCCATTTCCTTTAAGAGTTAAAAGTAAATAAACACACAAACACTTAGAAAAAGTATTTTAATTGAACAAAAAACATAACCACGAAAAAATATTCTTAATTAACCATTAATATTTACCTGTTCAAATCAGAAGGAACCCCATTGGTCTGCTAAGGACCAATGGGGCTCCTTGGAGCCCAAATTCAAAGATGCTTAGAGAGCTCTGAGCTATATAGCTCAGAGCTCTGTCGGGTCCGTGCGGCGGCTGAGCGGCGAGTGACGTCGGGTGCGGCGTAGTTACAATGTAACAAAGTTGTTACATTGTAATAACTTTGTTACATTGTAACTGATAGAACATTTTCGAGGCTATTGCAAGGGATCATTTATTTAAAAGGACAGGTAAGTATTAATGGTTAATTAAGAATATTAAAGGACTTTTTTCGTGGTTATGTTTGTGTGTTTATTTACTTTTAACTCTTAAAGGAAATGGGTAAGGGGTACAAGTACCTCTATACTCATTTCTCCTGGGAGGGGGGGTGGGCATCTGGGGGACCCCTTTTTAAAGGAGACTCCCAGATTCCACCATGAACCCCCCCCCCCCCAGGAAATTGCGGCCTCCACCTCCACCGCCCATCGGAGGTGGAGAAGAGCCCCTTGTCCTTGGATTGGACAAGGGCTCAGAGGGGGAGGGGATAGCTTGGCTGCCCCTCCCCTTCCGAGACCCCCCAATCCATGGACCATGCGGGCTGGTATAGTCAGGGTGTGGAGCCCCACGCGGCCGGTGCTCCGCATTCTGGCTATCCCAGCCTGCATGGGGGACAAGGGGTTAAAGAGGTCTGGGAGGGGGGACCCCACGTCGTTTTTTTTTATATTTCCCACACTCAGAACGAAGTAAGTAAAACTCTTCCCACTTGGGGGAATCTATGAAAATAATACACTATTGTTACCTGTGCAAAAAAAACTGACATTTTCCGCATTTAAAAGACATTTTTGCCCTTGAAACTTAAAAATCGATTTTCTCAAAAACTATAAGGTCTTTTTGAAAAAAAATGTTTCCTCTTATTCCCACTGATCCCCTAATATACCCTAGGAATTTGGTGTTCCTAAACTTTAAGCAGGCTTTGCTATTAAAGTCGGCGGGTTTTTAAATGTATACATTTTTACTTTGTAACTTTAACATCGATTTTCTCAAAAACTATAAGGTCTTTTTGAAAAAAAAAAATTTCCTCTTATTCCTCCTGATCTCCCTAATATATTCTCCAAATTTGAGGCTCTTAGCATTTAAGGGGACTTTGCTATTAACCCTTAAAGTCGGCGGCTACCTAACATTGATCCATGCGTCAACTTTTCCGCTTGGGAGCATGGCCATACGCATTAATTTCGTAATACCCACTGTAATGCGAAAATTACGCTTACGCGAAATTTCGCGAAATCCTTCTTCATTACGATTATGTACTTACGGCCATAATCGTAATTACACTAACTACGCGAAATTTCGCGAAATCGTAATTACGTCATTACGCTCATCTCTATGTGTACCACAAAGACTGTTCACGCAGTTGCTGTTGTATGATTTTATGGGGATTTATGTGTGTCTTTTGGAGGTAGGAAGTAAGTCTGCTCCAAGAAGTTTCAGCATGTAGTGTTGGTGGTATAATGGTTAGGATAGCAGTCTTCCCAGGGGTAGGCCTGGGTTTGATTCCCGGCCAATGTATGTGAGTTGGCTTTTGACATCCTACAAATCCCTAAGCAAGCTCATTTTTCTCTTGGATATTTCACAATGGTACATGCTAGGCTGGCTTTAGCATGTAGTGTTGGTGGTGGTATAGTGGTGAAGAGAGCTGCCTACCAAGCACTAGTGTTGGGCGAACACCTAGATGTTCGGTTTCGCGAACGTTCGCCGAACATCGCCGCGATGTTCGGGTGTTCGCGCCGAACTCCGAACATAATGGAAGTCAATGGGGACCCGAACTTTCGTGCTTTGTAAAGCTTCCTTACATGCTACATACCCCAAATTTGCAGGGTATGTGCACCTTGGGAGTGGGTACAAGAGGAAAAAAAATATTTGAAAAAGAGCTTATAGTTTTTGAGAAAATTGATTGTAAAGTTTCAAAGGAAAAACTGTCTTTTAAATGTGGAAAATGCCATGTTTCTTTGCACAGGTAACATGCTTTTTGTCGCCATGCAGTCATAAATGTAATACAGAGAAGAGGTTCCAGGAAAAGGGACCGGAAACGCTAACCCAGCAGAAGCACACGTGAGGGAACAGGAGGAGCCGCAGGAGGAGAAGGCCACGCTTTTTAGACACAACATCCCAGGCCTTGCATGAGGACAAATAGCGTGCGGATATAGCAATGCTTTTTGCCGCCATGCAGTCATAAATGTAATAAAGATGAGAGGTTCAATAAACAGGGACCGGAAACGCTAACCCAGCAGCAGCAGCACACGTGAGGGAACAGGAGGAGCCGCAGGAGGAGAAGGCCACGCTTTTTGAGACACAACATCCCAGGCCTTGCATGAGGACAAATAGCGTGCGGATATAGCAATGCTTTTTGCCGCCATGCAGTCATAAATGTAATAAAGATGAGAGGTTCAATAAACAGGGACCGGAAACGCTAACCCAGCAGCAGCAGCAGCAGCAGCAGCACACGTGAGGGAACAGGAGGAGCCGCAGGAGGAGAAGGCCACGCTTTTTGAGACACAACATCCCAGGCCTTGCATGAGGACAAATAGCGTGCGGATATAGCAATGCTTTTTGCCGCCATGCAGTCATAAATGTAATAAAGATGAGAGGTTCAATAAACAGGGACCAGAAACGCTAACCCATCACAGATGGTCATTGTTCATGTTACTTGGTTGGGGTCCAGGAGTGTTGCGTAGTCGTTTCCAATCCAGGATTGATTCATTTTAATTTGAGTCAGACGGTCTGCATTTTCTGTGGAGAGGCGGATACGCCGATCTGTGACGATGCCTCCGGCAGCACTGAAACAGCGTTCCGACATAACGCTGGCTGCCGGGCAAGCCAGCACCTCTATTGCGTACATTGCCAGTTCGTGCCAGGTGTCTAGCTTCGATACCCAATAATTGAAGGGTGCAGATGGATTGTTCAACACAGCTATGCCATCTGACATGTAGTCCTTGACCATCTTCTCCAGGCGATCGGTGTTGGAGGTGGATCTGCACGCTTGCTGTTCTGTGGGCTGCTGCTGCATGGGTGTCATAAAATTTTCCCACTCCAAGGACACTGCCGATATCATTCCCTTTTGGGCACTAGCTGCGGCTTGTGTTGTTTGCTGCCCTCCTGGTCGTCCTGGGTTTGCGGAAGTCAGTCTGTCGGAGTACAACTGGCTAGAGGAGGGGGAGGATGTCAATCTCCTCTCTAAAGTCTCCACAAGGGCCTGCTGGTATTCTTCCATTTTGACCTGTCTGACTCTTTCTTCAAGCAGTTTTGGAACATTGTGTTTGTACCGTGGATCCAGAAGGGTATAAACCCAGTAATTGGTGTTGTCCAGAATGCGCACAATGCGTGGGTCGCGTTCAATGCAGTCTAGCATGAATTGAGCCATGTGTGCCAGAGTCCTGCCATAATCCTCATCATCCTCTTGTGAGCGTTGTGATAGTTGTTGTGATGCATCATAGTCGTCACCTTCTTCCTGGTCTGCTTCTGCTGACCATTCGCGCTGAATTGTGGAAGTCCAACGTGCACCGCTCTGGCCCTCGTCAGTGGTGGCAGGAATTTCCTGCTCCAACTCCAGCTGTTCCTCCTCCTCTTCTTCGTCATAGCTGCTGGGGCCAGCGTTTCCTGAGGCGGATGGCCTGATGTTGGTACCATCACGCTGATCGTTTTCTCCCTCAGATTCCCCCAGTTGCATCATGACAGCTGTTTCCTTGATTTTCAACATCAACCTCTTCAGTAAACACAGCAGTGGTATGGTAATGCTGACTGAAGAGTTGTCACTGCTCACAAGCAACGTGGATTGCTCAAAATTTTGGAGGACTTGGCAGAGGTCCAACATGTTGGCCCAATCGGATCCACAGAAGCTTGGCAGCTGTCCGGATGCGCCTCGGTACTGCGCCGTCATGTACTGGACCACTGCACTCTTCTGCTCGCAAAAGCGGGCTAGCATGTGCAGCGTAGAATTCCAGCGCGTAGGGACATCACACAGCAAGCGATGGTGGGGGAGATTGAAGCGCTCCTGCATCTTGGCGAGTGCCCCCGAAGCAGTACTGGAATTTCTGCAATGTTTGGCCACTCGTCGCACCTTCAACAGAAGATCGGCCACGCCTGGGTATGTCCTCAGGAACCGCTGAACTACTAGGTTCATCACGTGCGCCAGGCAAGGGATGTGTGTCAGCTTAGCCAACCTTAAAGCGCGAATGAGATTACTCCCATTATCACACACAACCATGCCCGGTTTCAGGTCCAGCGGTGCCAGCCACAAATCCGTCTGTTCCTTTATTCCCCTCCAAATTTCCTCCCCTGTGTGCTGCTTATCCCCAAGGCAGATCAGCTTCAGCAACGCTTGCTGACGCATGCCAACAGCTGTGCTGCACTGCTTCCACGATCCTACTGCTGTTGGGTTAGCGTTTCCGGATGAGGTACAGCTTTGAGATGCGTTGGAGGAGAAGGAGTCAGAGAGGTAGGTGCTGCTGTTGTTATCCAGTGGGAGGGACGGCGGTGCAGCTGTTTGCGGCGTGGGCAACACCCGCGCCGTAGCAGGTGAGGAATCGCTGCCAGGCTCCACAAGGTTCACCCAGTGCGCGGTAAGGGAGATGTATCGACCCTGGCCGAACGCACTCGTCCAGGTGTCAGTGGTGAGGTGAACCTTGCAGGCAACGGCATTCTTCAAGCTTCGGGTTATTTTGCTGACCACGTGCTCATGCAACTCAGGCACTGCAGAGCGCGCAAAGTGGTAGCGGCTGGGAACCACGTAACGTGGGATGGCCACTGACATCATGCCCTTGAAGCTGTTTGTCTAATTGTCTCCACCACTCGATATGGCAGCATTTCGCAGGCCAGAAGCTTGGCTATGCTGGCTGTTACTGCCACGGCCCGGGGGTCATTTGCTGGCAATTTCCTCTTGCGCTCAAACATCTCCGACACAGACAACTGAACCGTAGCGCTGCACACGGAAGGGCTGTTGGTTGTTGTGTTTGATGAACACTGGGAGACCTCAAGAGCACTACTCCGGAAAGTGACAGTGTCAGCGTCGTCTGATGTTTGTGAATGTTGTGAACCACGCAATGGCTGGGCTACTGCTGCTGCTGAGGCGGGTCTGGTGGTGAGTCTGGTGAACCCAAGGGAGGCAGTGTTGCTGGTACCCTGTCCTGCCGCATTTGCCCACAGAGTGGGATGTTTGGATAGCATGTGGCGGCTCATGCTGGTGGTGGAGAGGTTGTTAATACTTTTCCCCCTGCTCAGGCGGGTCTTGCACACCTTGCAAATCGCCATGGTAACATCCTCAGTGCAGTCTTCAAAGAAAGCCCAGACTTTGGAGCACCTGCCTTGCTGGCGATTTCTGTTTGCTCCTCTTTTGCCTCTCACTTGAACTTCCACGCTTGTGGTGCCTGAAATTGCGCGCCGCCTACCTTGTGGCACAAGACTCATCTGTGCTGCTGCTACGACGGCGATGTTCTCGTTCACAAACAAAATCTGGGTCTCTGTCCACATTGTCCATACCCTCCTCTTCCATCTCCTGAAACTCGTCATAAGTCATTGTGGGGGGCCGCCGCCGTGGAGTAGAGCTCCCCAGAACAACCTCTGCGCAGCTCACTCCAACGTCGTCTTCCAGATCTTGTCGGCCGACCTCCTGCAATTGCAACCCCTCCTGCCCAACTTGCTCTGGGATTTGGGTTTCCGAGTCCTCCTCGGACTCGCCTTGTATTTCAGTGCGCGGTGCATTTCCCACAGTTAATGGTTGTGAATCTGGGCACAACATTTCTGGCTGTTCCTCCATTGACCTTTGAAAGGTGGAAGTTTGTTGGGCTGGGAATAGCTCCTGCGAATACCTCATTATGTCCAGAGGTAATTCATCGGACTGGTTATCTGGCAGTTGGTGTCGCTGCCGGTTGTGTCAGCTTTGTGCCCACTGGCTCCTTGTAACTGGCTGAGGACTCGGACCTCGTGCGTGATGTGCTGGTGCTGCTTAACCCACTGCTGGACGCTTGAGAGGTCATCCAAGTAATTATCTGGTCCTGTTCTTTTGGATTTGTGAGGGTTGTTGTCCTGGACAACATGGGCGGTATTGAGTGGGTTTTCTTGGGTGCTCCCCTGTGGCCTGTACGTGAACCGTCAGGGGAAACACTTCTTCCCTTGCCCCTGCCTCTTTCACCGGATTTCTTCCTCATTTCACTTATCCTTAAAGTACACGCTGACTGGCAGCAGTACAGTGGCAGTACAGAAATGCTATACAGTGGCGGGTGAGTGGTGTACCACTATTCCCAGCAGCGACACAGAGCACAATGCTATACAGTGGCGGGTGAGCGGTGTACCACTATTCCCAGCAGCGACACAGAGCACAATGCTATACAGTGGCGGGTGAGCGGTGTACTACTATTCCCAGCAGACACAGAGTGGCAGTAAACAGAATGCTATATAGTGTGGCTGAGCGGTGTACCACTATTCCCAGCAGCGACACAGAGCACAATGCTATACAGTGGCGGGTGAGCGGTGTACCACTATTCCCAGCAGCGACACAGAGCACAATGCTATACAGTGGCGGGTGAGCGGTGTACCTCTATTCCCAGCAGCGACACAGTGCACAATGCTATACAGTGGCGGGTGAGCGGTGTACCACTATTCCCAGCAGCGACACAGAGCACAATGCTATACAGTGGCGGGTGAGCGGTGTTCCACTATTCCCAGCAGCGACACAGAGCACAATGCTATACAGTGGCGGGTGAGCGGTGTACCACTATTCCCAGCAGCGACACAGAGCACAATGCTATACAGTGGCGGGTGAGCGGTGTACCACTATTCCCAGCAGCGACACAGAGCACAATGCTATACAGTGGCGGGTGAGCGGTGTACTACTATTCCCAGCAGACACAGAGTGGCAGTAAACAGAATGCTATATAGTGTGGCTGAGCGAGGTACACAGAGTGGCAGTAAACAGAATGCTATATAGTGGGGCTGAGCGAGCGGTGTACTACTATTCCCAGCAGACACAGAACAGTAAACAGAATGCTATATAGTGTGGCTGAGCGGTGTACCACTATTCCCAGCAGCGACACAGAGCACAATGCTATACAGTGGCGGGTGAGCGGTGTACCACTATTCCCAGCAGCGACACAGAGCACAATGCTATACAGTGGCGGGTGAGCGGTGTACCACTATTTCCAGCAGCGACACAGAGCACAATGCTATACAGTGGCGGGTGAGCGGTGTACCACTATTCCCAGCAGCGACACAGAGCACAATGCTATACAGTGGCGGGTGAGCGCTGTACCACTATTCCCAGCAGCGACACAGAGCACAATGCTATACAGTGGCGGGTGAGCGGTGTACCACTATTCCCAGCAGCGACACAGAGCACAATGCTATACAGTGGCGGGTGAGCGGTGTACCACTATTCCCAGCAACGACACAGAGCACAATGCTATACAGTGGCGGGTGAGCGGTGTACTACTATTCCCAGCAGACACAGAGTGGCAGTAAACAGAATGCTATATAGTGTGGCTGAGCGAGGTACACAGAGTGGCAGTAAACAGAATGCTATATAGTGTGGCTGAGCGAGCGGTGTACTACTATTCCCAGCAGACACAGAACAGTAAACAGAATGCTATATAGTGTGGCTGAGCGGTGTACCACTATTCCCAGCAGCGACACAGAGCACAATGCTATACAGTGGCGGGTGAGCGGTGTACCACTATTCCCAGCAGCGACACAGAGCACAATGCTATACAGTGGCGGGTGAGCGGTGTACCACTATTCCCAGCAGCGACACAGAGCACAATGCTATACAGTGGCGGGTGAGCGGTGTACCACTATTCCCAGCAGCGACACAGAGCACAATGCTATACAGTGGCGGGTGAGCGGTGTACCACTATTCCCAGCAGCGACACAGAGCACAATGCTATACAGTGGCGGGTGAGCGGTGTACTACTATTCCCAGCAGACACAGAGTGGCAGTAAACAGAATGCTATATAGTGTGGCTGAGCGAGGTACACAGAGTGGCAGTAAACAGAATGCTATATAGTGTGGCTGAGCGAGCGGTGTACTACTATTCCCAGCAGACACAGAACAGTAAACAGAATGCTATATAGTGTGGCTGAGCGAGGTACACAGAGTGGCAGTAAACAGAATGCTATATAGTGTGGCTGAGCGAGCGGTGTACTACTATACCCAGCAGACACAGAACAGTAAACAGAATGCTATATAGTGTGGCTGAGCGAGGTACACAGAGTGGCAGTAAACAGAATGCTATATAGTGTGGCTGAGCGAGCGGTGTACTACTATTCCCAGCAGACACAGAACAGTAAACAGAATGCTATATAGTGTGGCTGAGCGAGGTACACAGAGTGGCAGTAAACAGAATGCTGAGCGAGCGGTGTACTACTATTCCCAGCAGCGACACACAATGACTGGGGGGACCCTGGCTAGCGTGGCTGGAGAGCGAACTACCCTGCCTGCCTACCCAAAGCTAAACCCACAGACAAATGGCGGAAATATGACGTGGTTCGGGTATTTATTTACCCGAACCACGTGACAGTTCGGCCAATCAGAGCGCGTTCGGGTCCGAACCACGTGACCCGTTCGGCCAATCACAGCGCTAGCCGAACGTTCGGGGAACGTTCGGCCATGCGCTCTTAGTTCGGCCATGTGGCCGAACGGTTTGGCCGAACACCATCAGGTGTTCGGCCGAACTCGAACATCACCCGAACAGGGTGATGTTCTGCAGAACCCGAACAGTGGCGAACACTGTTCGCCCAACACTACCAAGCACTAGACCTGGGTTCAATTCCCAGCTAGGTATGTAAGCTGGCTTTTGAAATCCTACAATTCCCTGGAAGACGAGACCCTCCTCCCTCTGGGAGGAGAGAGGAAGGGAGGAAAAAAAGCACTAAGGGAACAGTCAATAAAGTCTATGGGCTACCATTTATCAAAAATAAGGTGCCATTTGCGATTATCTTAATTTATTCGTCGGAAGCCGGAATTCTGCGGAATTTCGCAAAAATCCAGCGGAATTTTCATAGCGACGGAATTCAGAGGTGGTGGAATCCTCAAATTCCGGCGGAACGGAATTTGCTCTTTCCAATCATCCCTAGTTACTTTTTTAGGCTCCCAAAATAGTAAAAATATAATATGATTAAGGTAAGAAAAGTAATATTGAAAAGAAAATTTAATGAGGAACAACTGACTTTGAGTTATTATTTTGCTTGTAAATGTGCTGGAAGGTGTTTTTTTTTTTTTTATAAATTAGGTGATAAATAAG
Source organism: Hyperolius riggenbachi (assembly GCF_040937935.1). NCBI lineage: Eukaryota > Metazoa > Chordata > Amphibia > Anura > Hyperoliidae > Hyperolius > Hyperolius riggenbachi. Next base: position 46,368,264 of record NC_090655.1, read on the forward strand.
TAATGTATGAGAAGTTTTATGAATAGAGGCCATTGTGCTGAAAAGTTCTAAATAGATGAAAATGTTTCTCCTAGGAGAAAACTCAGGAGAAAAAGTGAATTGCATATGAGCCCAGGTGTCCTTTAAAAAACGAAATTTGCAGAAAACATATTCCCTCTACCAGTCCAGAGACACATGTGATGCAAAAAAAAAAAAATATGAGTGATGCCTCAGGCAGTGTGTGGAGTGTGGATGACACAGAGACTGGCCAAACCAGACCAGCCAGAACTGTGACGTGTTAACAGTGTCCTCAATGCCCCTTCTCCTCCTCCTCCTCCAGCTTTACTCAGAGCATTCATCTCCCAGAGGTGCTTCATCCTCCAGCACACCCTGCAGCCAAACACTGTCTTATAAAGGGAAACTACTTTCTGCCTTCAGCAAGTAGATATTTTGTGCTATTATTGTAGATGTAAAATTCACATGGGCCCTGCAGTGAGTGCCATGTGGAGCGAAATGACTCTTTTATCCTGGAGAACTTCCACATTCTGATTAGGTGACTATCACTGAAGGGCAGAGATCTGATAAATGGGGAGGGGAGAGTTTCCCAGTATGAAAACATATGGAGCTAGCAGCCCTGTTTCTTAACCTCCCCAGCGTTTAATTTCCTTGCAATTTTTTTTTACCAAACGGGGTACAATTTTTTTCAAGCCTTTCTTTATATTGTAAGCATTTTTGCAGACCGCCTGCAAGTTGCAGTCTTGCAAGCTGTCCGGAAGCATGTGTAAAATATAAAAAAGCAGCACTTTTTTTTAAAATGTGGTTATTATTATTATTTTTTTTTTTTTTACTTTATTATTGTCTGCTTAGATTTTTTTATATTGGATACAATACAGATATTTGTATTGAATTCAATACACAAGAGTTGAATGTGCCGCCTGATGTGATGACACTGCGTGCACCTGACACCAGGGGGCGCACGCAGCATCGCCAGTGGGACACACCAGGGGACGTGATCTCTGGGGGACAGAAAGTGGCGAAAGGGGAAGAAGTAGAGATCGCCGCTGGGTTCACAGCTAAGAAGACGGGAATCCACTTGCAGGGTGGCAGGCTTGTCTGGTCAATAACTACAGTTCAGACTGAATGCCCATATGACTGACCCAGAGCCCAGCCCGTGACACCTGCGCAAGCTCCTGCCTAACATAAAGCTACAATACACCCTGCAGGTAGTTAATCCACCAGGCAGAACCTGAGAATTCTTGGGAATGCTGTATGGGCACAGTATATATATATATATATATATATATATATATATATATATATATATATATATATATATATATATATATATATATATATATATATACATATATATATATACATACATATATATATATATATATGATAGTCACCTGAGGCCCAGTGGATGAGGCTATCCAGATGAGTGAATCAAGTGACAGAGGTGCCAGGAGTTCCTGGTGGCAATGAGATAGTCCAGATAGGAACTTTCCAGAGATAGCATAGTCAAACAAGCCGAAGTCAGTCCAGGCAGAGTTGATGCAAATCCATGTCAAAGCAAAGGTCAATCCAGGTGGCAAGGCAAAGCGTAGTCAAGGTACAAGGCACGGTTGGCAACAGGAATCCAGCAGAGATAAGCGTGGTCAGGATACAAGGCAGTAGTCGGCAACAGGAATCAAACCGAGGTTAAGCATGGTCAAGATACAAGGCAATAATCGGTAACAACAACCCAATGAGACAGTGAGCACTACCCAGCAACAAGCCAAAGCTAATGTTATCACGGGCGATTACTGGGGGTGCTCACTAGGTTTAAATACTAGAGCTAACCAATCAACAAAGGCAGAATTGAAGTCAAACCAATAGCAATCCAATGTGTCAGCTGGATAGCACACTGTTTGCAGCAGATTCTTTCCTTGCCTGCCAACAGTCAGGTGCCAGGTTGTGTCTCGTCGGAACAGATGCCCCAATCTATGCATTTATAGTCTTCTAGATTATATATATTGTTTTGTAAAGATATACTCTTTTGCTTTGTAAAGGCCTGATGAAGGGTTAACAACCCGAAACGGACTAGTGTCGTTGCCTGAAATGTACTGCTTCATCAAACAAAGCACATACTGTCTGCTGTCTGTCTAAACAGAATGACTTTCTACATTTATATTATGAAGAATTTTTACTGACAAACAGAGTCGTTTACCTTTTTGAAAATTTTTTGGGGATACAATAAAGTGTGATATTGAACTTTGGAATCAAAATACTGTCTAGTGGTTTAATCACATATATAGATCCTCCTATACAGAAACTTGTCAGTTCCTTCACCATGAGCCTTCCAATTAGCTGTGTGATAAGCTCATCATTCTTTAAGTGTTGGCAACAACTGGCATCGCTTTTTGCCCATCGCCCACAAAATAACCTTGCTACGAATAGCCTTCCCATTTGCTTGTATTGTTCTGCCCAGGGATCATGCTCTACATCTCCTCCAAAACTTATTTTGCTTGAAACAGTTATTTATTGTTGTTATTGTTGTTGTTATTCATAAAAAAAAAAGTATTTGTTTTTTTGAAAAAAAAAAGTCAATGTCATTTACCCCCCCCCCCCCCCCCCCCAAAAAAAGTAAATTATTGCCTTATGCTCAAGTAAACGGACCAGCGTAGCGTCATAATCTCACATGTACCAGAGGCCTAGATGGGATGGGAAGTTCATTATAGAACTTTATGATGGTAGCAAGCAGACAGGCTCATTGTACAACCTTTTATTTTCTTTGTTTTTCTTAAAGCATGTTTGTAAAATTTAACAAAAATTATTTCTAACATTTTTTATATTGTGTGCTGCTTTTATTGATGTGTGCATATCATTGGTGTTTGTGTTTTGCGATCAGGTGCCTTCGCAAAGCAGTTGTTCCTAGTTGGGTGTTGGGCTTCCCACGACTCAGTTTCTTTTGGCAGAGGTTGCAGAAGATGTGGTGCGCTGTTTAAGTCAGTCAACCATGTCCACAGAATTTTGGGGATTGCGGATACGTGCCTTTTTAACACTGTACTTTGGTCGAGGGCCGCACAAAATAATGCCAGCACGACCTCGAAAATACCTGTGGGGTGGCCTGCCTCTGCCTTTTTTTTCCGATATTGGGGGTATGCAGTACTACTAACAATATTCAATAGTGGTAGTCAGTGTGTGTAATCACAAAGAGGCACACAATCAGTGTCAATACACAGCAGCTGTGTGTGTGTGTGTGTTTGTGTTTGTGTGTGTGTGTGTGTGTGTGTGTGTGTGTGTGTGTGTGTGTGTGTGTGTGTGTGTGTGTGTGTGTGTCACTGGGCTGTGTACTTTAATGCACAGAGATAAATATCCTATTGTACTTTCAATCACAAATACAGTTGCAAGCTAAGCACTGCTTATGATAGACAGTGTGCTGGCTTGCTTGCAATAGTTAGAAGAGTATAGTAGAACTACAAGGGCCAGCAACTGACTGTGGCCTGTATGTAGTGTGTAACCCACACAGATATCAATAACAGATACACTTGGAAGCTAAGCACAGCTTATGATGATAGACAGTGTGCTGGCTTGTAATAGACAGAAGACGTGTGATGATTTGCTCAGCTGCCTGTGCAGGCAGCCAGCCTTTTGACCATTGTGTAGGTTTGCATGTTGCAGGACTCTGGAAAGAAGAGCTTCTGTCAGTTTTGCAGCTTGTGCTTGCAGAGGAATTTGCATACGTTGTCATGCAAATTGCCTGGCCACATTCATTGGAGGCGTGTACTATAAGTACTATGTCTTTCCCACAATGCTTCGCTGTTCATAAGGATTTCGTCCTATGTAACACTCCTGGTGGGGTGTCAGCCTTGCTCTCTGTTTGAACATCAGCTTAGAGTAATTCCTGAATCTGTGCTAGGCAGATTTCCCTAGTGCAGTTAGGATTGTATTATCTGTATTGCCTGTTCTGTCTTGTCTTGCCTGTTGCCATTGTCCAGTCCCAATGGTGGTCGACAGGAAATGGTTCTGATCTCTGTTCTTGGAGTATAGCTGGTGCAGCGGTTGCTACCAGCTATCTCTTCTGTTCTGTCTCCTGGGATCGCACTAGCTACTTTTTGCTAGCGCTGGGGATCTTTCTGTTCTGTCTCCTGGGATCGCGCTAGCTACTTTTTGCTAGCGCTGGGGATCCTTCTGTTCTGTCTTGTCTGTCGCGATTGCGCTGTCACCAGCGGCGGTTGATAGCGAATCGCTCTGTCTTGTTTGGATCGCACTGGCCTCTAGCGGTAGCGGCTGTGGATCCTTCTGATCTAGTTCCTGGAGTGTAAGCTGGAGCAGCGGTTGCTACCAGCTACCTCATCTGATCTGTCTTGTTTAGATCGCACTAGCCGCTAGCGCTAGCGGCTGTGGATCTTTCTGATCTGTGTTCCTGCTTGGATCACACTTGCTCTGGCGGAAGAGCGGTGGATCCTTTCTGCCTAGTTCCTATTTTTCGTGTGTCTGTCTTGTCCGCTACGCTTGCTGCAGGCTCGGTGAGGTAACCGTTAAGCAAGCGCTCGCGTCCTCTGTTTCATGTTTGTCTGTTTATGGTTAGTTAGGCGTGCTTATCTCTATTGTGCTTATCACGTGGAGATCGCGCATAACCGCGTGCACTGTTGCGAATGAGTGCGGTGTTCGCGGTTAGCTAGCGGTTGTTATTTTCCGTATCTCCTTATTGTATTTGCTGTGCCTTTGCTACCCTCGTATTCTATTCTGTTCTGCCTTGTGTCACGTCTGGCGATCGCACCTCTCACGATCGCGTTCCTATTTCGTATCTGCTGTTGTGTGTGTGCGGTCGCGGGGTGGCGACTGGATTGGCGCACACACATACAACCTATCCCTTTGCTCAGTTCTGCGCTTCGTACAATTCCTGTCTGGCACTTGTGGAGGTACAGAGGATTGGTTCCTCTGCACTCCCCAACGCTATCTGCCGACAGGAATTTCCCTCTACAGGTGCGTAGCACCTGTTGCTGGGTGCCTGCAAATATACGTTTGTGGAGGATTTCCGCCGTGTCAGCGCACGCGTTGTGCGCTGGTCACGGAGAAAGTTCCACAATCGTTACAAGACGATAGTAGAACTGCAAGGCCCAGCAATGACTGACTGCTGACTGTGGCCTGCCTTGTATGCAGTGTCTGTCTCATACACACACACACACACACACACACAGAAAAGAATATGAGCCCTCAAAAGGGTTTTTGTTTTGGGGTGGTTTCAGCAATAAAGAACAGCCTAGCTAACTGCCCCTTTCTCTCTGTGGGCTGTATGCAGTGTCACCCACAAAGGGAGCTATGGTATAGTACATTCAATCACAGAAACAGTGGAAAGGTATGCACTGGTATAATACAGTGTGCTGTCACACAGGTACAGAGGAAAGGTATGCACTCGTATAATAGTGTCCTGTCACACAGGTACAATAGGAAGGTATGCACTGGTATAATAGAGTGTGTTGCCAGTGGGGGACTACAAAACCCAGCTGGCCTGGCAACTGTTTGTGGGCTCTATCTATGCAGTGTCACCCACAAAGACAGCTATGCTTTAGTAAGTTAAATCACAAATAAAGTGGAAAGATGTACAATGGTAATACAGAGAGTGCTGGGGCTAGCACAGTACAGCAACTAGACCCAGCTGCGACAGGGCTGTATCTGCCTGTCTGTGGTCACACACCAAAAAAAAAAAAAACACATCAGAAGAAAATTAGCTCTCAAAAGAGCTTTTGTGGGGTGCTTTCAGCAACAAAATTCTCAGAGGAGCAAGCTAACAGTAGCCTAACTTATGCTCTCCCTATCTCCAAATGTCTCTCCCTTCCTCTCACTATAGCTAGATCTGCAGACTGAGAACATGGCCGACGCTATGTAGAGGGTCAAAGTTTAGCCCAATGACGAGGTATAGGGTCGAATGCGCTATGTATTCGATACCCGCCGTGGGCGCAGGTAGCTGATGTCCGTCAGCTGATACCCGCCAGATGAACCATTCGGGCCATCTCACTGAGGGACAGCTAAGTTACAAAACAATATATTCTGTATAGCACTGCGGAAGATGTCGGCACTATATAAATACTAAATAATAATAAAGTATGGTGTACAGCATATTTGGGGTTTCCGATTCCTGAATGCAGGATCCCAAATTCATACACCTACACCAGTCAGGAGAAATTGGAGGTGAGGGAAGGCTTTTATTTTGAATTACTTTAACATTATATGTACCTATTTATAAATACCCATCTATGTCAGTGGTACTGTACAGATTACAATGCAAATACTATGGGAAACAAAAATACATACACAGTTCATCAGAATCAGAATCAACTTTATTCGCCAAATGTGGCAGACGCCGCACCTGAAATTATTTGTGGACGCATGGCTGTTTAAAGCAAAGTACAGGTAGTGCAAATTGATCACATCAACATGGTACAGAGTAATGGCTACAGAGCAACAATAACAACAACTTGACTAATGATAGCAACAACACATAGTACAATTAGGCAAGTCCATTGTGCAGAGCAAATATGATATGTAGCATACAGTGCAGTGCTGCCGGCAGGGTACAGCTAGAGTTGAGCCGAAATTTTCGTAATTTCGCATTACTATAATTACGCATGCGAAATTTGCGATTACGATGCGAAATTAGCGTAGCGAAATTGCCATTAAAATCGTAATTGAAAATACTGTAAGCGTTATTTTCAACGCGAAATTTCGTGTTTTGTTCATGCCGTAATTTCGCATTAAACGCTACCGTAATTTCGCGTTAAACCGTAACGCTCCGTATAATATAAAAAAGCTGCCGACTTTAAGGGTTAATAGCAAAGCCCCCTTAAATGCTAAGAGCCTCGAATTTGGAGAATATATTAAGGAGATCAGGAGGAATAAGAGGAAAAAAATTTTTTTTCAAAAAGACCTTATAGTTTTTGAGAAAATCGATGTTAAAGTTTCAAAGTAAAAATGTATACATTTAAAAACCCGCCGACTTTAACGGTTAATAGCAAAGCCTGCTTAAAGTTTAGGAACACCAAATTCCTAGGGTATATTAAGGGGATCAGTGGGAATAAGAGGAAAAATTTTTTTTTCAAAAAGACCTTATAGTTTTTGAGAAAATCGATTTTTAAGTTTCAAGGGCAAAAATGTCTTTTAAATGCGGAAAATGTCAGTTTTTTTTGCACAGGTAACAATAGTGTACTATTTTCATAGATTCCCCCAAGTGGGAAGAGTTTTACTTACTTCGTTCTGAGTGTGGGAAATATAAAAAAAAAACGACATGGGGTCCCCCCTCCCAGACCTCTTTAACCCCTTGTCCCCCACGCAGGCTGGGATAGCCAGAATGCGGAGCACCGGCCGCGTGGGGCTCCGCACCCTGACTATACCAGCCCGCATGGTCCATGGATTGGGGGGTCTCGGAAGGGGAGGGGCAGCCAAGCTTTCCCCCCCCCCCCTCCGAGCCCTTGTCCAATCCAAGGACAAGGGGCTCTTCTCCACCTCCGATGGGCGGTGGATGTGGAGGCCGCGATTTCCTGGGTGGGGGGTTCATGGTGGAATCTGGGAGTCCCCTTTAAAAAGGGGTCCCCCAGATGCCCACCCCCCCTCCCAGGAGAAATGAGTATAGAGGTACTTGTACCCCTTACCCATTTCCTTTAAGAGTTAAAAGTGAATAAACACACAAACACATAGAAAAAGTATTTTAATTGAACAAAAAACATAACCACGAAAAAAGTCTATTTTTTTCCTCTTATTCCTCCTGATCTCCTTAATATATTATCCAAATTTGAGGCTCTTAGCATTTAAGGGGGCTTTGCAATTAACCCTTAAAGTCGGCGGCTTTTTTATAGTATACGGAGCGTTACGGTTTAACGCGAAATTACGGTAGCGTTTAATGCGAAATTACGGCATGAACAAATACCCATTGTAATGCGAAAATTACGTGAAAATTACGCTTACGTGAAATTTCGCGAAATCCTTCTTCATTACGATTATGTACTTACGGCCATAATCGTAATTACACTAATTACGCGAAATTTCGCGAAATCGTAATTAGGTCATTACGCTCATCTCTAGGTACAGCCTATTTACAGACTCTTGTCCATTGGGGCAGCTAAGGGGGATTACGGAATGTCATTTGGTAGAGTGCCTTGAGTTGAGCAGGAGGACCGCTTGAGGGAAGAAGGTGTTTCTACGCCTGGTGGTTTTGGTGCGAATGGTCCTATTGCGGCGACCTAGGGGCAGGAGGTTGAAGAAGCGCCTACCGGGGTGGGAAGGGTCTTGGGTAATCCTGTTGGCCCTGGACATCATTCTAGATGTGTGGAGGACATCCAGAGGGGGCAGGGGTAATACGATGATCCTCTCAGCAGTACTGATTACCCTCTGCAGTTTATGCCTGTCCTTTGCATTTGCCCCCGAGTACCAGACAATGATGGAGGAGCAGAGGACAGACTCAATGGTGGCAGTATAGAAACTAGTCATTAGCTCCCGCGGCATTCCAAACTTTCTCAGCTGCCTGAGAAAGAACAGCCTCTGCTGGGCTTTCCTTTGAGTGTCAGAGGTGTTAACATCCCACTTCAAGTTGTCAGTGATGGTAGTTCCCAGGAACCAAGCACTGTGTACCCTGGAGACCTCACTACCATCGATGAAGACCGGACTGGGAGACGGCGCATTCCTTCTAAAGTCAGCAATCAGTTCCACCGTTTTCGCCGTATTTAGTACGAGCTTGTTATCCTTGCACCACCTGTGGATCCGCTAGACCTCCCTGCTATACTCGTGTTCCCCGTCCTCTCCAATGAGCCCTAGGATGGTGGTGTCATCCTCAAACTTGATGACTTTGACAGAGTCAGTGGATAAGGAACAACTGTTTGTGTACAGGGAGAACAGAATAGGCGACAGCACACACCCTTGTGGGGCGCCTGTGTTGGTGATTCTTACGCTGGAGGAGCAGCCACCAATTCTCACTAGCTGTGACCTGTTGGTAAGGAAATCCTTGATCCAGGTGCACAGAGTGAGGTCAACACCAAGTCGTGCTAGGTTGTCATACAGGATGATCGGACATATGGTGTTGAAAACGGAGCTGAAGTCCAGAAGCAGGATCCTGGCATAAGTGTTGGGATTGTCTAGATGTTCTGTGATGTGGGCTAGGCTGATATTTATAGCGTCCTCCATGGACCGGTTGGCCCTGTACGCAAACTGCAGGGGGTCCAGTATGGTGGCGGTGTGACCCTTCAGATAGGAGAGAACCAGTCTTTCGAAGGTCTTCATGATGATAGGAGTTAGGGCAACAGGTCTGTAGTTGTTTAGGTCTGTGACTCCTGGCTTCTTGGGGACTGGAATGATGTCAGCTTTTTTGAGGCAGGAGGGGACCATGCCCAGTGACAGGGATTTACTGAAGATGGAGGTGAGGGTCAGGGCTAGCTGTCTTGCACAGGTTTTCATCCGTAATTCTTCAAGATCCGCACCATCAGATAAATACTTTTATTAGAAATTAAAATTTAAAACATGATAAAAAGCATGTTGCACAGGTTTTCAGGCAGGTGGGTGATATGCTGTCTGGGCCTGAAGCCTTCCTGGGGTTAAGCTTCTGGAGGTGCCGTAGCACCTCAGCCTCACTGACTATTTCCGGTGCCAGGGGGGCTGTGACAGCATGGGGAGATGAGGTGGGGCGAAGCTCCCTGGGTGGGGATGTGGGTGCTAGGTTCACGGAGTGGGTGGGTTGGTGCTCAAACCTGCAATAGAATTTGTTGAGCTCCTCAGCTAGGGCAATGCTAGGAGGTGTATGTTGAGGAGGGGGCTTGAAGTTGGTGGCTGCCCTGAGGCCTTTCCAGACCTCCCGTGAGTTGTTTGACTGCAGGTTCAGACTCAGTTTGTATAGTACAATCAGAACATCTAACGACAAGGGATGATCAATGAGATGCAAATAATTTCTCCTAACATTCACATTTCATGTCAATTATATGCAATTTGAACTTAGGACAATACAATGGAAAAGAAGTTATTCTGATTGGGCCAATGTCAAGCTGCATACAATTTACATGAAATTTGAATGTTAGGATAAATTATTTCTGTTTCATTGATCATTCCTACTAGCGACACTGAATGCTGTTGGTGATAAGGTGCCCAAACCTGTACCCCATAATCCACAAGTGATTTATACACAAATATTCTACTAGCATCCACTTTTTATTTCCAATCTACATCCCAGAATTGTATTTGCTTTACTTGCTTCTGCTTGGCATCAGAGTCACTCATCGGCTGTCTGCAATTACTACTTATCAGCTAGTATTTTCAGAATGCCTAAACTGGCAGTTGAAGTTCGACTTCGAATGCGCTTATTTATAATTATTTTAAGAAATGTATTTCCTTGATCTACTGCACTACATGACTCCTTATAATACAAAATAATACATTTTGAACTGCGGGCGACTCTTGATGTGCCAGATTCTCTTGGATCCAGGGCCGGGCTGAGGCAAGAGAGGCTCCAGCCTCAGGGCGCAGTGTAGGAGGGGGTGCAAAATTCACTCAGCTATCATTCCCTTATTGTGTTTGAAGCACAGAGAAATAAGAATAGGGGATACATGGCATTGACTGCAAGCCAGATAACTAGAGATTAAGGTGTTGGGGGCCCTGGAGCACCTTTTAGTCTAATAGTAATCAGTGTGTGACGGCTGATGTGGGGGGATGGAGGGGCGCACTTTGGTGTCTCAGCCTTGGGTGCTGGAGGACCTTGTCCCAGCTCTGCTTGGATCAGCAACTAAGAAGAAATTCCTCCCAAAACTCATGAGCACATTCCAGAGAGCGTGATTAGTTTTTGTAGCCTTTATACTCACAAGTGAGATAGAGAACTTGCCCAGCACTAACTAGTTCAACCTGCCGGAAACCTGCACTTGTCACACAGAAGTCATCTAAAAGAATGAAAGTTAAGCAGAAAGGAAACTTAATTTCATGCAACTTAAGTAGACAATTTGAAGGTTCGAGTAATTATAGTATATCTAGTCCGTTTAGCTTCCTGTTTTATGCTTGAAAGTAGGAGATGGTCTTCTGAGCAGTGGCATAGCAATAAGGGATGCAGAGATAGTGCTGACTCTCCTGCCACGGGACAATTGCACCCTGACACCATACTGTGCAATGCACAGTACTCTGCTGTCCATAGTACCAGTCATATTACATAGTTACATAGTTATTTGGGTTGAAAAAATAAAAAATGTCCATTGAATTCAACCAGTAAATAAGGTACAGCTCTAGGCTTCACCCTCACATATCCCTGTTGATCCAAAGGAAGGTGAAAAACCCTTACAAGGCATGGTCCAATCAGCTCCAAAAGGGAAAAAATCCTTCCCGACTTCAGATGGCAATCAGATAACATCACTGGACCAACACTGCTGGGTGCCTGTCCTCATGACACACAAGTGCCCGGGACTCGGGAGTGAAGAAACAACATCTGGTAGTGAGAGCAGAAAACAGGGGCTTTTCTAGGATCCTAAGTGATCGGGGGCCCTTTTGAGCACTCCAGCTGAAAAATGGGTGTGGCCATGCACCAGAATGTGGGTGTGATCATAGGTGGAGCAAAATTTGCATAAACTTAACAGCGGTCTAAGTAGGCTTGCCCAGCAAAATATTGGATGAATCCCCCTTTTACATTAATACAAAAAAAAATACAGAAAATCACATAAATAGGCAGTGAGAATCAGATGCTAGGAGCTCTAGCCTCTTCTGATTCATCCTCAGACACTAGGGGAGAAGCCCAGAAGAGAAGATGCCTGCAGAATCTGGAAGACCAAGCGGCCGAAGGTGAGTACTGCCCGACTCTGCCTGGAGGGCATCCGGGGCACCCCAGAATAGATCCGTGGCATGTGCCACTGATCTTTGGGGCTAGCAACGCCCCTGGCAGAAAACAGGATCACACAGCGAACAAGTGAGCTACACAGTAAGGGAAGGGAGACACCGAGAGCCCAATATGGTGTAGTATGTACTGGCAATGGAGTAAAGGTGATTAATTGATAGGAGTGATACTCACATGTCTGGGTTACCTTCCAGGTAACCACTGTATAGGCAGGCGGGGAGATTAGACCTGTCCCCGCTCAGGATTAATAAGTCGCTCTCTGTAGATTAGAAAAAGGAGGGCCAATACCCCTCCACCCAGGGGTGGATAGAATATGGTCAGCAGTGTAACAGAGGCGGCAAAAGTGTAAAAGCAGGTAAAAATGTTTAAAAACAGGGAGGTAATAGGTGGACTTACCTCCCCAATGCAGACACAGGAAAAAGTCGAGTTTTCGACAAAATAACGTTTAATTTACAAACTCCAATATTTTGCAACGCGTTTCGTGGGTTCAACCCACTTCATCAGGCTATAGAAGGAGCAATCAAAACAAACTGTGAGCAGCTTCAGCCAGCTTAGCGCCTCTGAAGCTGCTCACAGTTCCGCTAAGCTGGCTGAAGCTGCTCACAGTTTGTTTTGATTGCTCCTTCTATAGCCTGATGAAGTGGGTTGAACCCACGAAACGCGTTGCAAAATATTGGAGTTTGTAAATTAAACGTTATTTTGTCGAAAACTCGACTTTTTCCTGTGTCTGCATTGGGGAGGTAAGTCCATTTATTACCTCCCTGTTTTTAAACATTTTTACCTGCTTTTACACTTTTGGCGCCTCTGTTACACTGCTGACCAAAGTGAGCTACACAGCACGGCTGGGGTGGGGGGGGGGGGGGGCTAGACAACTCGGCAGCTGCACAAAGATTTTTAAAGATGTCATGCTGAACTCAAATAAAAATCTGTGTGCAGTGTGTGGAGGGATTCGAGCAGATCAATCCCTCTCAGGGGCGTAACAATAGACCCTGCAAGGGGGCCCAGAAGCCACAGGGGGCCTGTGGGGTGGAAAAGTTTGAGAGACTGACAGCTAAGGGCATGGAGTGAAAAAACGTATTCTGCTCTCGCACCATTGTTATATTGACTTCATGTGTCCACCACACAGATAAGGACTCATACACACTTTGGAATTTGTACACTGCCCCTGCTCCCTAGGGTTCGTAAAAAAACATCTGTCTCACACTGCAGCTAAGTTCTGATGACTCCATGTACAACCTAACAAACAAAGGAGTCACATTTTGAAAAAAAGTTGTAGACTTTCCCTTTTCAGCAATCACTTCAAAAGGATTCCTAGATTCTTATCTTGCATGGGCTAATGACCTTATGGCCTCTAATTACTTTTACAACACAATGGAGTGGAGATTGATGTCTTACTGTTGCTGCTTCATTGAGAGCTTGTTGTCTCCATGAAGTCCAAGATCCCTAACAGTATCAATCAGTGACATTCTGAATGTTTTGCCAAAGTTACAGTGAATGAATACTATATCTTATGTCATTGTTGTTGCTCCATATAGCATGTGCTCTCATGTAGTAAAATAATACAGCTGTGTGTGTATGTATGTACTGGGAGCAGAGTTGCAACGAGGGACTTGTCAGCAGCAAGGGGCTGGAGGAAGCCCTGGGTAAGTAGATCTGGGGGTAGCATAGATTGCCTGACGTTTCCTTTAAGTCTATGTTTTTATCTGCATGGGGAAAACACATTGGTCCTCAGTTTTCCTATTCAAAAAGCAAGGGGGGCGGGGGGGCCCCATCCAAAGTTTTGCGGGGGGCCCCATCCAAAGTTTTGCAGGGGGGCCCAGTGATGTCTGGTTACGTCCCCGATCCATCTCTGATTAGATAATGATATCAACCAGTGTATGGCCAGCTTTAACCACTTGCGTGCCAGCAGTCTCTGGCCCCTTAAGGACCACAGACTACTAGTATGAAAAATGGAGCCTTGGGAATCTGAACGTGGTGATCTGGGTATTACAAACCTGATAAAGTTTTCTCTTACCAATGTTATGGCATCAGGTTAGTATGAGTATAACTGCACGGCTAGCTTACAACATCGGAAGCTGCAGCTCTCGCTCACTGCTGAGCCATCTGGTTTAGACAAGAGCTGGCAATATATTTGTGTATACCAAACGGGACAGAGTGCCTGAGGTGTCACCCAGTGACTATTTAAGCACCTAGATTGGAATAAAATAGTTTTTTTACAGTGTTAAACTGTTGATAATAAATAGCTCTTAAGTGCAGCTTTGTTTATGAAGATCAAAACTCACTCGATTTGTTTTGAGATAACACACTTAACGACAAGGCGTGTTTTGACATATGGAAAGGTGTTATAAGGGGAAGCTGACAATTTGGAAGCATGTGGCTCCTGGAAAATTTGGATGCTGCTATTGAGTAAAATGTTGATTAATGGCAAGTAGAGATGGCCCGACTAGTGTGCTGGAGAACAGTAATTGGCAAACTTCCACTGTTCGCATTTGCGGCGAACAGTGAACATTTGGCGTGTTTGATTCGCCCCCTATACATCATCATTGAGCGAAACTTTAACCCTTTACCTCACAGTCAGAAGACACATGGCAGCCAATCAGCTAGCACCCCCTCCTGGACCCCCCACCGCCTATTAAAAAGCAGTTGCGGTGGCCATATTGGATTCATTTTCTGGCTGCAGTGATAGTGAGAGCAGGGTCAGAGCTGCTGCAGAGAGGTAGGGAAAGCATAAGCTAGGCCTGTGTTTTCATACCTCACTGACTACTTGCTGAAAGCACCCCAAATAGCCCTTTGAGGGCTAGTACATTGGTCTGCTGTGGGGTTTTTTTTTTTTTTTGTGTGTGTTACACTACACAGGCAGCCCACTGACATATAGACCACATAGCTGTGCACACTACTGGTATTTGTTGCCACATTACTTACTAATGTAGTACTATTACCTTTCTGTGTGTGTGACACACACTCCACCACCCGCTGAAACCCAGAGCTGTGCAGTGTGCACACTACTATAGTGGCCACATTAAGTTGCAGGCACAGATTACCACTCCAGTGCATTATTTGTAGGAATGTATCGTGATTTCTGCCCTTTAGTGATTAAAACACGACTGCGTCAACTCTGCAATTTTTGGTGGTACTTTTGGCATGGATCCCCCTCCAGCATGACACAGTCCAGGTGTTAGACACCTTGAAACAACTTTTCAATCACAGTTTTTGCCTGCCCTTTGAAGTGTATAGAGATTCGCCACATTTGCCTATTTGTGAACATTTGCAGGAGGTTCGCGTTCGCTGTTTGCAAACCCAAAATTTGAATTTCGCAACGTCTCTAATGGCAAGTGTCAGCCAAGACTACCACCATTGGGACTCTCTGGCACTCCCACTACAGGCACTAGGGGGTTGATTCACTAAACCGTGCTAATTCATAACACGCGCGTTATTTCTTAACATGCATGATATTTGTAATGCCGAACGCAATGCGTGCGACAACGGTGATTACGGCAAAGCGTGTGTTATCTAGATAGAGTTTGGTAGTTAAATCATTAAGGGAGTTGTGAAAGATGTGTGCATCTTTTAGACTAGTAATTCAAACGCGCGTAATCGCCGAAGTGAACACTGTACTTATAAAGCGCATTGTGTATCCCTGATGCGCGCTATGGAGTTATTTCACGTCATGTTTGTTTTTCCCGCACGCAGTACCGTTCTAGCATGCGTAAAGTTTTCCACGCACTGTAACACTCATAAATAGAGTGGGGCCGAACCTCCGATTTTCGGTTCGCGAACCGGGTTCGCAAACTTCCGCGGAAGGTTCGGTTTGCGTAAAAGTTCGCGAACCGCAATAGACTTCAATGGGAATGCGAACTTTGAAAAAAAAAATTATGCTGGCCACAAAAGTGATGGAAAAGATGTTTCAAGGGGTCTAACACCTGGACCCTGAGGTGGAGGAGTGGGATACATGCCAAAAGTCCCCGGGAAAAATCTGGATTTGACGCAAAGCAGCGTTTTAAGGGCAGAAATCACATTGAATGCTAAATGACAGGCCTAAGGTGCTTTAAAACATCTTGCATGTGTATACATCAATCAGGTAGTGTAATTAAGGTACTGCTTCACACTGACACACCAAACTCACCGTGTAACGCACCGCAAACAGCTGTTTGTGTAGTGACGGCCGTGCTGGACTGGTGCGCACCATGGCGAGAGTGCAGGTTTTGGTGGCTTTACAGCCCATATGGTCGCCTGGCTGATGTAGGTGAATAACAGAACAGTGACTGTCCAGCTGATCAAATTTGGTCTGACCACAATGAGGCAACGACCTTATTATCGTGGGTGTGCCCCCCGAGACACTCATCTAGGCGCCGGTCATTGCTTCATTGTGATACGCAAGCCCCTTCACCACGGCAAGGTAATGATCACGAAGGGGAATGGGCGCATGTACATGCCTTTTCTTTTGTTGTTGCAGCTGCCCGCAGTGCAGCCAGAAAAATTAGGCAGTCATGTACACGCACCCGAAAAATTATTACAGCGGCCGCTGCTAGCAGCGGCCTAAAAAATTCAGCAATCCGCCTGGAGTCCCGGACCCTGTTGGTGGTGGCGGAGAAGGTAGTGAAGCGGCCTGCAGGCAGACATGCTGTGTGGAGGGACTGGGAGCGACTTAGTCTTCTTGGGGCAGGCCAGGCAGCCAGTCACACGGCGTGCAGGCAGAGATGCTGTGTGTGCGGGGACTGACTTAGTCTTGGGGCGGGCAGCAGCCCTCCGGGATCCATGCCTCATTCATTTTGATAAAGGTGAGGTACTTAACACTTTTGTGACTTAGGCGACTTCTCTTCTTAGTGACAATGCCTCCAGCTGCGCTGAAGGTCCTTTCTGACAGGACGCTTGCGGCAGGGCAGGAGAGAAGTTGGATGGCAAATTGGGACAGCTCTGGCCACAGGTCAAGCCTGCGCACCCAGTAGTTAAAGGGTTCCTCATCGCTGTTCACAGCAGTGTCTACATCCACACTTAAGGCCAGGTAGTCGGCTACCTGCCGTTCCAGGCATTGGTGGAGGGTGGATTCGGAAGGGCTACAGCGAGGCGTTGGACTAAAGAACGTCTGCATGTCCGACATCACCATGAGATCGCTGGAGCGTGCTGTCTTTGACTGCGTGGACACGGGAGGAGGATTAGTGGCAGTGGTACCTTGCTGGCATTGTGCTGTCACATCACCCTTAAAGGCATTGTAAAGCATAGTTGACAGCTTGTTCTGCATGTGCTGCATCCTTTCCACCTTCAGGTGAGTTGGTAACAGGTCCGCCACTTTGTGCCTGTACCGAGGGTCTAGTAGTGTGGCCCAATGATCACTAGAAAAGAGTGGAGCGCGCCATAGTGTATTACATCAAAGGATGGACATTTATTGCACTTACAAGTTATACTCACAATGTTCAAAATTCAATTGAGCGTGTCAGCGGGCAGCCAGCCGCTATGGATCAGTGGAGGATAACGCGCTGTGGCCGGCAGCGCGGGTCCCAATGGTCTGGGCTCCGTCTCACTGGTGGTGGGCGTGGCTTCGTCCCTCAGCACGCGTACGACGTCATTACGCGTTTCGGCGCTCTGCGCCTTCGTCAGTAGTGTGGCCACCCAGTACAGCTCATTCCCCTTGAGGTTTTTTATACGGGGGTCCCTTAACAGACAGGACAGCATAAAAGACGACATCTGCACAAAGTCGGATCCAGATGTACCATGCATCTCCTCTTGCTCTTCCTCAGTGACGTCACGTAAGTCAACCTCCTCCCCCCAGCCGCGAACAATACCACGGGAAGGTTGAGCAGCACAAGCCCCCTGCGATGCCTGCTGCGGTTGTTCTCCTGCCGCCGTCCCCTCCTCCTCCTCCCCCAAAGAAACACCTTGCTCATCATTCTCTGAGTCTGACTCGTCTTCTGCACACGACTTCTCTTCTTCCTCCTCCTCCCCCCTCTGTGCTGCCGCAGGTGTTGAGGAAACAGCTGGGTCTGATGAAAATTGGTCCCATGCCTGTTCCTGCCGTAACTGTTCCTGGTCACGCTCATTCGCAGCTTCATCCGCCACTCTACGCAAAGCACGCTCCAAGAAGTAAGCGTAGAGAATGAAGTCGCTGATGGTGCCTTCACTGCGGCTCACCAGGTTGGTCACCTCCTCTTAACAGCCGCATGAGCCTGCATGCATTTCTCATCAGTGTCCAGTTGTCGGGCCAGAACATCCCTATCTTCCCAGACTGTTTAATTCTACTGTAGTTGTAGAGGTACTGGGTGACGGCTTTCTTCTGTTCTAGCAGGCGGGAGAACATGAGCAGGGTCGAATTCCAGCGAGTCGGGCTATCGCAAATCAGGCGTCTCACCGGCAAGTTGTTTTTCCGCTGAATTTCCGCAAAGCGTGCCATGGCTGTGTAAGACCGCCTCAAATGCCCACAGAACTTCCTGGCCTGCTTCAGGACATCCGCTAAGCCAGGGTACTTTGCCACAAATCTTTGAACAACTAGATTCATGACATGTGCCATGCAGGGTATGTGTGTCAGCTTCCTCATATACAAAGCGGCTAGCAGATTGCTGCCGTTGTCACACACCACGTTGCCTATCTCCAGGTGGTGCGGGGTCAGCCACTCATCCACCTGTTTCTTAAGAGCAGCCAGGAGAGCTGCTCCAGTGTGACTCTCCGCTTTGAGGCAAGACATGTCTAAGATGGCGTGACACCGTTGTACCTGGCATGCAGCATAGGCCCTGCGGAGCTGGGGCTGTGTAGCTGGAGAGGAGAACTGCCACTCAGCCAAGGAGGAGGAGGACAGCGAAGAGCATGTAGCAGGAGGAGAGGAGGTGGCAGGAGGCCTGCCTGCAAGCCGTGGAGGTGTCACAATTTGGTCCGCTGCGCCCTGCTTGCCATCGTTCACCAGGTTGACCCAATGGGCTGTGTACGTAATGTAGCGGCCCTGCCCGTGCTTGGCAGACCAGGCATCCGTGGTCAGGTGTACCCTTGACCCAACGCTCTTCGCAAGAGATGACACCACTTGCCTCTCAACTTCACGGTGCAGTTGGGGTATGGCCTTTCTAGAAAAATAAGTGCGGCCTGGCATCTTCCACTGCGGTGTCCCGATGGCCACAAATTTACGGAAGGCCTCAGAGTCCACCAGCCGGTATGGTAACAGCTGGCGAGCTAACAGTTCCGCCACGCCAGCTGTCAGACGCCTTGCAAGGGGGTGACTGGCCGAAATTGGCTTCTTCCGCTCAAACATTTCCTTCACGGACACCTGACTGCTGCTGTGGGCAGAGGAGCAGGAAGCGCTCAAGGGCAGAGGCGGAGTGGAGGAGGGTGCCTGTGAAGGTGCAAGGGAGAAAGCGGCAGAAGCAGATGATGCACCTGAAGGAGGAAGAGGAGAAGGAGGGTGACTTTTCTTTTGTGTGCTGCTGCTGCTTTTGCTCAGGTGGCCATCCCATTGCTGTTTGTGCCTTTTCTCCAGGTGCCTTCATAAGGCACTTGTCCCTACGTGAGTGTTGGCCTTTTCACGGCTCAATTTTTGTTGGCAGAGCGAACAGATGGCTTTGCTCCGATCTGAGGCACACACATTAAAACATTTCCACACCACTGAGCCACCCTGGGATGTGGGCACTATGGCGGCCTCAGCAGCTGATGCTGAAGGGCAAGTTGGCTGGCTGTACATAGGTGGCGATACATGGTGCCGGACACTGCCACCAGCTGTTTCTGACGAAGAGCTGCCCCAGCTTCTTTCAGCAACTTCTCTCCTCCTACTACTCTCTGACTCCCCCTCTGAATGCCCCCCTCTTCATCTCCTCTATTGGGAACATACAGAGGATCCGTATCATCGTCATCATCGTAATCATCCTGCCCAGCTTCGCTTGCCTCAGAAAAATCCAAACATGCACCATCAGTAGGTCCTTCATCCTCCTTACACGTTACATCCATAGTGTTGCTGCGTAACTCAGACATATGAGCTGGTGAAAATTCATCTGGCTGTAACAACAATGACTGTGCATCAGTGATTTCACCACTAAATAATTCTTGCGAAGTGTCAAATGCAGCGGAAGTGGTGCTAGTAGTAGCGCTGGTGGCTGAGCAAGATGAGGTGTTCTGTGTCGCTAAATATTCAACCACATCCTGACAATCTTGGGAGGTGATGGGACGTGCCTTCTTCCGAGCACTGTACTGTGGGCCAGGTCCACACGAAATTACATTTAAATGACCTCGCACAGATCTGCCGGGTGGCCTTCCTCTGGCTCTGGCACTACCTCTTCCTCTACCTGTTTTGTCCATATCGGGTATGCACGGAGTGGTATATCACACTGCGTGCACTCACGTAGGTAGGTGGGTTCACTTAACTGCACAGGTATGCGCACTGATGCGGTGGGTTCACTGAACAGAACAGGTATGCAGTGGCGGGTTCACTGAACAGAACAGGTATGCAGTGGCGGGTTCACTGAACAGAACAGGTATGCAGTGGCGGGTTCACTGAACGGGTATGCAGTGGCGGGTTCACTGAACACAACAGGTATGCAGTGGCGGGTTCACAGAACAGGTATGCAGTGGCGGGTTCACTGAACACAACAGGTATGCAGTGGCAGGTTCACAGAACAGGTATGCAGTGGCGGGTTCACTGAATAGTACAGGTATGCAGTGGCGGGTTCACTGAACAGAACAGGTATACAGTGGCGGGTTCACTGAACACAACAGGTATGCAGTGGCAGGTTAACTGAACAGGTATACAGTGGCGGGTTCACTGAACAGTACAGGTATGCAGTGGCGGGTTCACTGAACAGAACAGGTATGCAGTGGTGGGTTCACTGAACACAACAGGTATGCAGTGGCGGGTTAACTGAACAGAACAGGTATACAGTGGCAGGTTCACTGAACAGAACAGGTATGCAGTGGCGGGTTCACTGAACAGAACAGGTATACAGGGGCAGGTTCACTGAACAGAACAGGTATACAGTGGCGGGTTCACTGAACACAACAGGTATGCAGTGGCGGGTTCACAGAACAGGTATGCAGTGGCGGGTTCACTGAACAGTACAGGTATGCAGTGCCGGGTTCACTGAACAGAACAGGTATACAGTGGCGGGTTCACTGAACACAACAGGTATGCAGTGGCGGGTTAACTGAACAGGTATACAGTGGGGGGTTCACTGAACAGAACAGGTATGCAGTGGCGGGTTCACTGAACAGAACAGGTATGCAGTGGTGGGTTCACTGAACACAACAGGTATGCAGTGGCGGGTTAACTGAACAGGTATGCAGTGGCGGGTTCACTGAACAGAACAGGTATACAGTGGCAGGTTCACTGAACAGAACAGGTATACAGTGGCGGGTTCACTGAACACAACAGGTATGCAGTGGCGGGTTAACTGAACAGGTATACAGTGGCGGGTTCACTGAACAGAACAGGTATACAGTGGCAGGTTCACTGAACAGAACAGGTATGCAGTGGTGGGTTCACTGAACAGAACAGGTATGTAGTGGTGGGTTCACAGAACAGGTATGCAGTGGCAGGTTCACAGAACAGGTATACAGTGGCGGGTTCACTGAACAGAACAGGTATACAGTGGCAGGTTCACTGAACAGAACAGGTATACAGTGGCGGGTTCACTGAACACAACAGGTATGCAGTGGCGGTTTCACTGAACAGGAATACAGTGGCGGGTTCACTGAACAGAACAGGTATGCAGTGGCGGGTTCACTGAACAGAACAGGTATACAGTGGCAGGTTCACTGAACAGAACAGGTATGCAGTGGCAGGTTCACTGAACAGGTATGCAGTGGTGGGTTCACTGAACAGGTATGCAGTGGTGGGTTCACTGAACAGGTATGCAGTGGCAGGTTCACTGAACAGGTATACATTGGCGGGTTCACTGAACAGAACAGGTATGCAGTGGCAGGTTCATTGAACAGGTATACAGTGGCGGGTTCACTGAACAGAACAGGTATACAGTGGCGGGTTCACTGAACAGTACAGTTATGCAGTGGCAGGTTCACTGAACAGGTATGCAGTGGTGGGTTCACTGAACAGGTATGCAGTGGTGGGTTCACTGAACAGGTATGCAGTGGTGGGTTCACAGTACAGGTATGCAGTGGTGGGTTCACAGAACAGGTATGCAGTGGCAGGTTCACTGAACAGGTATGCAGGTATCCAGTGGGCTCACTGAACAGAACAGGTATGGTGGGCTCACTGAACAGAACAGGTATGCAGCCAGGAACAAGCTAAGCCTAACTAATCTTTCCCTGAGAGACAGTCTGCAGCAGCTCGCCCTACTCTCACTAACGCAGGCACACGAGTGAGCTTAATGGCCGCCACTGCCTGCCTTTTATTAGGGGGGGAGTGGCTCCAGGGGCTAGTGTAGCCTAATTGGCTACACTGGGCCTGCTGACTGTGATGTAGAGGGTCAAAGTTGACCCTCATGGTGCATTATGGGGTGAACCGAACTTCCGCAAAACTTCGCCTGCGGGACGCGAACACGAACCACTGAAGTTCACATGGAACCGTTCGCAGGCGAACCGTTCGGCCCAACTCTACTCATAAAGCATTTAGCACTATAGAGTTATGCATTAGCACGGTTTAGTGAATCAACCCCAGGTGTCTTCTGGCCTCTTATGTCCTCTCTTGGCTTGAGTTTCTCTCATGGGCGTAGCAATCACCCCTGCAACCCCTACCATTGCAGGGGGCCCCTCCTCCTCCCTCTCCCCAACTGCAAGTGCAGCCAATTAGCAAAGAAGCCTCCCCATTCGCTCACGAAAACTATGTGCAGGAGATTGTATATTTTTTTTCTTGCTTCCAGAGACTGCTTTACAGCAGAACCCTCTCTGCTGCCATTCGCCCACTCCCAATCCCATGGTGTTCAGGGACAAAGGGGGCCCCAATGTATCATTTTTTCAGGGGGGCCCTATGAAGTCTAGTTACGCCCCTGGGTTCTCTGTATGCATGCAGAAGACTGAGAGGAAGGCAGGGAACACAGAGGATACCTAGTGGCTGCAGCAGGAGCACTGAGAGTCCTGACAGTGGAAGACGTAAGTCTCATCACTGCAGTCGTGCTAATCTATAGGTCCGGATGAACAAGTCAGAGGAGCATGGGAAGGGGGACAAGTGGAGAAGGAGAAGGGATGAAGTTTAAATGCCTCTGTCCCACCAGGTCCCCCAACAATTGCGGGTGCTGCTACCCCATAGTTACCCTAGTGAGTAGTAGCCAAATGCTGTTTACTTCTCACAACCTTAGTGTGATCCACCCTGTCTCATGTTGTTCACTTTGTCAGTCCTGTTACTGTGGCCTATCAGTCAGACCTGTTACCCTTGTCTGCCCATCTAGTCTGCCCCTGTTGCCCTGGTCCCTGCCCTTTCTCACTGCCTGATCCTCTCATCACTGTTGGGAGTAATCCAAGGGTAAAGGGGTCAGAACCTGGTGGTCACTTGCAACAAAGCAGGACAATCCCCACTAAGGATAACAGCCCATTCCCCATTGCGGCATGTATTGGTGTAGAGACTAGAGACGGATTAAGATCATGTTATGGCACTCCAGGTAGGGTAGTAGATTTGGAGCCCTCTTGTGGTCCTTTTGGTAAGCTGAAGGGAAGAGAGGTCAAAGAAAGAGACAGGTGGGCCCCTTGACACCTACTGGGCCCCAAACACCTGCCTAGGTTGCCTAGTGGATGATCCTGCTCTGGTGAAGACCACTGGTTGCTTTCCCAAAGAAACATCACGTCCTCCATCAGAACAAAAATCAACAGGGCCCTTTACTGGGAGGTATGGTCAAACACTGCCGTAACAATAGGCCCTGCAGCCCCTGCTCCCGCGGGGGGGGGGGGGCGTTTTGTGGGGGCTGGAGGGGTGGCAGCATGAGGGGAAAGCCTTGGCCACAGTCGGCGGGGAGAGGGAAAGTTCCCTCCCTCTCCCTCACCTCGGGGCTCTCCCCTCTGTGCTCCCCTCCAGCTTAAGTTACAGTGTGGGCAGCGGGCAGAGGCGGGCAGATACATACCTTCCGTGCGTTCCACCGCATACTCCTCGCTCTAGCGTCTGATGTCACTTCCGGAAGGAATAAGTAAAGAATGCTATGAGAGTCATACTAGATGTTCCAGCATACTTTTCTCTAAGTGTTCTTGCTGCTTTCTTTAAGAAAACATACTGGTAGGTTAATTGTTTTCGAATCACAAAAACAGTATGACACTTGTAAAGAAAATAAAGTGTCTAAATACAATTTGGGTGTCATGGCTACTCAGAACCAGAGCAAGTAGTCTTATGCTAGGTACACACCATACAATTTTGTGTTAGATAGATGGTTCGATAGATAATTTCCAACATGTCCGATCTTATTTTCTTCGTTTAACACAAAATTTTATTAAGTGAATTCACAAAGCATAAACAGCTAGATCAAAAACATTGAGTGATCATTATACATATGTAGATATATACACATATACAGGATTCTGTAAGCAGAAGAGGTACATATATATTAGAGGTTATGACATTTTATCGTCCTTCTAACAATGTCGGTTTCTATTTGTACCTTGGTGCTATAAACAGCCTTAAGGAGTATTATTAAGATTGTAAGGCAAAAGAGAAGGAGGTATATATTGAGAGAAAAATAAAACTTAAAAAGAATAAGGAGAAAAATAGGACTAGGAGGAAGAGGTCTATTTGCGTGGATCTGTCTTTCCGTTTAGTAGTTGATGTTTAAGGTATAGTTTCCTCAGGTCCCTGTTACCATTCAAACTTCCAATTCAATCATGGGGGCATATAGTTCAAGAAATATGTTTCCCATGGATCCCATATTTTATCATAGGTGGTTTCTGAATCTCGTAATAGAGCTGTTAAAAACTCCATTAGCTTGGTCCATCTGATTTTAGCCATAATCTCGGGTGTTGTGGGACTACAAAGACTGCGCCAGTTGGAGGCCAGAGAGAGTCTAGTGGCCGTGAGAATATGAGTTATTAGTCTCATGGTATATTTTTTGACTTTAGGGATAGGTTTGCCTAACAGCATATATATAGGATCCATGGGAATATGTATACCTGTTACTTTTAAGATCAGAGTCTGGATATCTATCCATAGAGGTTGAATAGCTGGGCAAGACCAGAAGATATGCTCCAGGGAACCTATGTGACCACACTCCCTCCAACAGGTGTTAGACACATCATGATAAATTTTAGCTAATACTTCAGGAGTTCTATACCATCTGAATAATATTTTATAAATATTTTCTTTCACTTGTGTGCACATAGAGGTGTGTTTAGCGTTTTCCCAGATAGAGGACCAGTCTTCTAGACTTATAGTTTGGTTCAGAGCTTGTTCCCATTTTGTCATATATGAGTGATTAGGTTTTGCAGAACCGGATTTATCAAGAAGCAAGACATAAATTGCTGATATAAGGCCTTTTTGATGCCCTTTATAATCACATAGACGTTCAAATGGAGTGTAAGTAGGTATAGGGTTGTTGTCCTTGGGAAGGGATTTCAAAAAATGGTAAATTTGATTGTATTCCATAGTGAGCTTAGTTGTGAATCGTACTTTCTCCTCTATTGCTTCTTTAGTTACAATTTTTCCTGTTCGTATGTCAGTCCAATTGCTAAGTTTAGTATATTGAAGGGTGAACCATCTGCCCATAAAATCCTCTGCCATACCTGGGATAAAGGCTGGATTTCCTAGTATAGGGTAAAGTGGGGATAA
Source organism: Hyperolius riggenbachi (assembly GCF_040937935.1). NCBI lineage: Eukaryota > Metazoa > Chordata > Amphibia > Anura > Hyperoliidae > Hyperolius > Hyperolius riggenbachi. The sequence continues at coordinate 46,393,739 of NC_090655.1, forward strand.
GGGGGATCTAAGGTTGGCAGTTTTTGCGGTTGCCCGCCATATTTGCAGAGTGAATTTAATAGTAGGGAGTAATTGAGCAGTAGGGATCTTTGGCGGGGTCTGGGGCCAGATTAGAGCTGGTAATGATATTGGGAAAATACTCATTGCTTCAATAAAGCCCCATTTAGTGAATGTTTTGAGATCAGACCATTCAGAAAGTTGTCTTAAATGTGCCGCTTGGTAGTATAGTTTTAAGTTGGGTAATCCCAGGCCTCCTTGTTCCCTGGATGCCATTAAAATAGTGGATTTAATTCTGGGTTTGGAGTTATTCCAAACAAATTTTAAGAAAGCACGTTGTAATATTTTAAACTGTAAGGGTGGTACTTGAATGGGGAGGGTCTCAAATAAATATAATAATCGTGGCAGGACATTCATTTTGAGGGAGTATATTCTGCCAATCCATGATATTTTATATGCCGTCCATTTGTGTAGGTCTGAGAGTATAGATTGGATCAGAGACGGATAGTTTGCTTTATATAATGTAGAATAAGTTTGAGTCAGGTGAATACCCAGGTATTTGATAGCATGTGTCTTCCAGTTATAATGAAAAGTGTTTTGTAGGGTTTCGAGTAGGTTTTGTGGGATCTTAATAGGTAGTGCCTCAGTTTTTTCCTGATTGAGTTTAAAGCCTGAGATGGACTCAAAGTTCCGTAGTATAGTATGTAGGACAGGAAGTGTAGTGAGCGGCTGAGTCAGGGTTAGAAGGATGTCATCCGCGAAAAGCGAAATTTTATAATCTCGAGTTCCTTGCCTAACGCCCACAATATCCGGGTTCTGTCGTATTGCACAAGCGAGTGGCTCTATACTAAGGGCGAATAATAGAGGGGAGAGGGGACATCCTTGCCGTGTACCGTTGAGGATGGGGAAGGGTGTTGGGGACGCAAAAGGTAATTTTACTGAGGTGGATGGAGAGGAATAGAGGAATCGTATTAGAGTTAGAAAGGGTCCATCGAACCCCTGATGTTCCATAACTCTGAAGAGGAATGGCCAAGATAGTCTGTCAAAAGCCTTCTCTGCATCTAGACTCAGAAGCAGAGAAGGCTCTTTAGATCTATTCATTAGTTCTATCAAATTGATTGCCTTCCTTGTATTATCTCCTGCTTGGCGGCCCATTATAAAACCAACCTGGTCATTATTGATTAGGGATGTGAGGATTGGATTTAAGCGATTAGCTAGAACTTTAGTGATTATTTTAACCACTTGAGGACCTAGGGCTTTCTACCCCTTAAGGACCGGCCACTTTTTTTCCATTCAGACCACTGCAGCTTTCACGGTTTATTGCTCGCTCATACAACCTACCACCTAAATGAATTTTGGCTCCTTTTCTTGTCACTAATAAAGCTTTCTTTTGATGCTATTTGATTGCTCCTGCGATTTTTACTTTTTATTATATTCATCAAAAAAGACATGAATTTTGGCAAAAAAATTATTTTTTTTAACTTTCTGTGCTGACATTTTTCAAATAAAGTAAAATTTCTGTATACATGCAGCGCGAAAAATGTGGACAAACATGTTTTTGATAAAAAAAACCCATTCAGTGTATATTTATTGGTTTGGGTAAAAGTTATAGCGTTTACAAACTATGGTGCCAAAAGTGAATTTTCCCATTTTCAAGCATCTCTGACTTTTCTGACCCCCTGTCATGTTTCATGAGGGGCTAGAATTCCAGGATAGTATAAATACCCCCCCAAATGACCCCATTTTGGAAAGAAGACATCCCAAAGTATTCACTGAGAGGCATAGTGAGTTCATAGAAGATATTATTTTTTGTCACAAGTAAGCGGAAAATGACACTTTGTGAGGGAAAAAAAAAAAAAATGAAATCTGCCACGGACTCACCATGCCCCTCTCTGAATACCTTGAAGGGTCTACTTTCCAAAATGGGATCATTTGTGGGGTGTGTTTACTGTCCTGACATTTTGGGGGGTGCTAAATTGTAAGCACCCCTGTAAAGCCTAAAGGTGCTCATTGGACTTTGGACCCCTTAGCGCAGTTAGGCTGCAAAAAAGTGCCACACATGTGGTATTGCCGTACTCAGGAGAAGTAGTATAATGTGTTTTGGGGTGTATTTTTACACATACCCATGCTGGGTGGGAGAAATATCTCTGTAAATGACAATTTGTTAATTTTTTTTACACACAATTGTCCATTTACAGAGATATTTCTCCCACTCAGCATGGGTATGTGTAAAAATACACCACAAAACACATTATACTACTTCTCCTGAGTACGGCGATACCACATGTGTGGCACTTTTTTGCACCCTAACTGCGCTAAAGGGCCCAAAGTCCAATGAGTACCTTTAGGATTTCACAGGTCATTTTGAGAAATTTCGTTTCAAGACTACTCCTCACGGTTTAGGGCCCCTAAAATGCCAGGGCAGTATAGGAACCCCACAAATGACCCCATTTTAGAAAGAAGACACCCCAAGGTATTCCGTTAGTAGTATGGCGAGTTCATAGAAGATTTTATTTTTTGTCACAAGTTAGCGGAAAATGACACTTTGTGAAAAAACACAATTAAAATCAATTTCCGCTAACTTTTGACAAAAAATAAAATCTTCTATGAACTCACCATACTCCTAAAGGAATACCTTGGGGTGTCTTCTTTCTAAAATGGGGTCATTTGTGGGGTTCCTATACTGCCCTGGCATTTTAGGGGCCCTAAACCGTGAGGAGTAGTCTTGAAACGAAATTTCTCAAAATGACCTGTGAAATCCTAAAGGTACTCATTAGACTTTGGGACCTTTAGCGCAGTTAGGGTGCAAAAAAGTGCCACACATGTGGTATCGCCATACTCGGGAGAAGTAGTACAATGGGTTTTGGGGTGTATTTTTACACATACCCATGCTGGGTGGGAGAAATACCTCTGTAAATGGACAATTGTGTGTAAAAAAATCAAAAGATTGTCATTTACAGAGGTATTTCTCCCACCCAGCATGGGTATGTGTAAAAATACACCCCAAAACACATTGTACTACTTCTCCCGAGTACGGCGATACCACATGTGTGGCACTTTTTTGCACCCTAACTGCACTAAGGGGCCCAAAGTCCAATGAGTACCTTTAGGATTTCACAGGTCATTTTTGTTTCAAGACTACTCCTCACGGTTTAGGGCCCCTAAAATGCCAGGGCAGTATAGGAACCCCACTAATGACCCCATTTTAGAAAGAAGACACCCCAAGGTATTCCGTTAGGAGTATGGTGAGTTCATACAAGTTTTTATTTTTTTGTCACAAGTTAGCGGAAATTGATTTTAATAGTTTTTTTTCACAAAGTGTCATTTTCCGCTAACTTGTGACAAAAAATAAAATCTTCTATGAACTCACCATACTCCGTACGGAATACCTTTGGGTGTCTTCTTTCTAGAATGGGGTCATTTGTGGGGTTCCTATACTGCCCTGGCATTTTAGGGGCCCTAAACCGTGAGGAGTAGTCTTGAAACCAAATGTCGCAAAATGACCTGTGAAATCCTAAAGGTACTCATTGGACTTTGGGCCCCTTAGCGTACTTAGGGTGTAAAAAAGTGCCACACATGTGGTACCGCTGTACTCAGGAGAAGTAGTATAATGCGTTTTGGGGTGTATTTTTACACATACCCATGCTAAGTGGGAGAAATATCTCTGTAAATGACAATTGTTTGATTTTTTTACACACAATTGTCCATTTACATAGAAATTTCTCCCACCCAGCATGGGTATGTGTAAAAATACACCCCAAAACACATTATACTACTTTTCCTGAGTACGGCGGTACCACATGTGTGACACTTTTTTGCAGCCTAGGTGCGCTAAGGGGCCCAACGTCCTATTCACAGGTCATTTTGAAGCATTTGTTTTCTAGACTACTCCTCGCGGTTTAGGGCCCCTAAAATGCCAGGGCAGTATAGGAACCCCACAAGTGACCCCATTTTAGAAAGAAGACACCCCAAGGTATTCCGTTAGGTGTATGGCGAGTTCATAGAAGATTTTATTTTTTGTCACAAGTTAGTGAAAAATGACACTTTGTGAAAAAAAACCAATAAAAATTAATTTCCGCTAACTTTTGACAAAAAATTAAATCTTCTATGAACTCGTCATACACCTAACATAATACCTTGGGGTGTCTTTTTTTTCTAAAATGGGGTCACTTGTGGGGTTCCTATACCGCCCTGGCATTTTACAGGCCCAAAACCGTGAGTAGTCTGGAAACCAAATGTCTCAAAATGACTGTTCAGGGGTATAAGCATCTGCAAATTTTGATGACAGGTGGTCTATGAGGGGGCGAATTTTGTGGAACCGGTCATAAGCAGGGTGGCCTTTTAGATGACAGGTTGTATTGGGCCTGATCTGATGGATAGGAGTGCTAGGGGGGTGACAGGAGGTGATTGATGGGTGTCTCAGGGGGTGGTTAGAGGGGAAAATAGATGCAATCCATGCACTGGGGAGGTGATCGGAAGGGGGTCTGAGGGTTTGGCCGAGTGATCAGGAGCCCACACGGGGCAAATTGGGGCCTGATCTGATGGGTAGGTGTGCTAGGGGGTGACAGGAGGTGATTGATGGGTGTCTCAAGGTGTGATTAGAGGGGGGAATGGATGCAAGCAATGCACTGGCGAGGTGATCAGGGCTGGGGTCTGAGGGCATTCTGAGGGTGTGGGCGGGTGATTGAGTGCCCTAGGGGCAGATAGGGGTCTAATCTGATAGGTAGCAGTGACAGGGGGTGATTGATGGGTAATTAGTGGGTGTTTAGGGTAGAGAATAGATGGAAACACTGCGCTTGGGTGGTGATCTGATGTCGGATCTGCGGGCGATCTATTGGTGTGGGTGGGTGATCAGTTTGCCCGCAAGGGGCAGGTTAGGGGCTGATTGATGGGTGGCAGTGACAGCGGGTGATTGATGGGTGGCAGTGACAGGGGGTGATTGATGGGTGGCAGTGACAGGGGGTGATTGATGGGTGATTGACAGGTAATCAGTGGGTTATTACAGGGGAGAACAGATGTAAATATTGCACTGGCGAATTGATAAGGGGGGGTCTGAGGGCAATCTGAGCGTGTAGGCGGTCGATTGGGTGCCCGCAAGGGGCAGATTAGGGTCTGATCTGATAGGTAACAGTGACAGGTGGTGATAGGGAGTGATTGATGGGTGATTGATGGGTAATTAGTGGGTGTTTAGAGGAGAGAATAGATGGAAACACTGCGCTTGGGTGGTGATCTGATGTCGGATCTGCGGGCGATCTATTGGTGTGGGTGGGTGATCAGATTGCCCGCAAGGGGCAGGTTAGGGGCTGATTGTTGGGTGGCAGTGACAGGGGGTGATTGATGGGTGATAGGTGATTGGCAGGTGATTGACAGGTGATCAGTGGGTTATTACAGGGAAGGACAGATGTAATTAATGCACTGGCGAATTGATAAGGGGGGGGGGGGTCTGAGGGCAATCTGAGCGTGTGGGCGGGTGATTGGGTGCCCGCAAGGGGCAGATTAGGGTCTGATCTGATAGGTAACAGTGACAGGTGGTGATAGGGGGTGATTGATGGGTAATTAGTGGGTGTTTAGAGAAGATAACAGATGTAAACGATACATTTGGGAGGTAATCTGACGGCGGGTTTGCGGGCGATCTAATGGTGTGGGTGGGTGATCAGATTGCCCGCAAGGGGCAGGTTAGGGGCTGATTGATGGGTGGCAGTGACAGGGGGTGACAGGGGGTGATTGATGGGTGATAGGTGATTGGCAGGTGATTGACAGGTGATCAGTGGGTTATTACAGGGAAGAACAGATGTAATTAATGCACTGGTGAATTGATAAGGGGGGGTCAGAGGGCAATCTGAGCGTGTGGGCGGGTGATTGGGTGCCCGCAAGGGGCAGATTAGGGTCTGATCTGATAGGTAACAGTGACAGGTGGTGATAGGGGGTGATTGATGGGTAATTAGTGGGTGTTTAGAGAAGATAACAGATGTAAACGATACATTTGGGAGGTAATCTGACGGCGGGTTTGCGGGCGATCTAATGGTGTGGGTGGGTGATCAGATTGCCCGCAAGGGGCAGGTTAGGGGCTGATTGATGGGTGGCAGTGACAGGGGGTGATTGATGGGTGATAGGTGATTGGCAGGTGATTGACAGGTGATCAGTGGGTTATTACAGGGAAGAACAGATGTAATTAATGCACTGGTGAATTGATAAGGGGGGGTCAGAGGGCAATCTGAGCGTGTGGGCGGGTGATTGGGTGCCCGCAAGGGGCAGATTAGGGTCTGATCTGATAGGTAAAAGTGACAAGTGGTGATAGGGGGTGATTGATGGGTGATTGATGGGTAATTAGTGGGTGTTTAGAGGAGAGAATAGATGTAAACAATGGATTTGGGAGGTGATCTGATGTCGGATCTGTGGGCGATCTATTGGTGTGGGGGGGTGATCAGATTGCCCGCAAGGGGCAGGTTAGGGGCTGATTGATGGGTGGCAGTGACAGGGGGTGATTGACGGGTGATTGATGGGTGATTGACGGGTGATTGACAGGTGATTGACAGGTGATTGACAGGTGATCAGGGGGATAGATGCATACAGTAAACAGGGGGGGGTGGTCTGGGGGGGGGGTCTGGGGAGAATCTGAGGGGTGGGGGGTGATCAGGAGGGGGCAGGGAGCAGGGGGGGGATAAAAAAAAAATAGCGTTGACAGATAGTGACAGGGAGTGATTGATGGGTGATTAGGGGGGTGATTGGGTGCAAACAGGGGTCTGGGGGGTGGGCAGGGGGGGGGTCTGATGGGTGCTGTGGGCGATCTGGGGCAGGGGGGGGAGAAATCAGTGTGCTTGGGTGCAGACTAGGGTGGCTGCAGCCTGCCCTGGTGGTCCCTCGGACACTGGGACCACCAGGGCAGGAGGCAGCCTGTATAATACACTTTGTAAACATTACAAAGTGTATTATACACTTTGTATGCGGCGATCGCGGGGTTAACATCCCGCCGGCGCTTCCGTATAGCCGGCGGGATGTTGCGGCGAGCGAGCGGTGACAGGCGCCGGCGGAGGATCGCGTCACGGATGACGCGATCGCTCCGCCCATGCCCTTAAATGGACCGCCGCCTCTGTGGGTGAGGCCGTCCTGCAGGGCTCCACTTCCCCGCCGCCCCTGTGTAGTGGGCGGTCGGGAAGTGGTTAAGATCCGCATTAAGAAGTGATATTGGGCGGTAGCTTTGTGGAAGTTGTGGGTCCTTCCCTTCCTTAGGGATCATGGTGATTAGGGAGCTTAAAAATGAGTTGGGGGCAATTTTCCCTTCCATAAGTGTGTTAGCTAAGAGGGTCAGATAGGGAGCTAAGATGAATTTAAACTTTTTGTAGTAGGAATATGGTAGGCCATCAGGGCCAGGGGCCTTAGAAGAAGGTAAGAATTTGATTACATCTAGGACTTCTTTAGTTGTTATAGGGGAATTTAGAAGCTGGACGTTATCTTCCGTTAATTTTGGTAGAGGTAGTTGATTTAGGAACTCGTCTATTTTAAGCATATGTGTAGGATGGTGGAGTGGTTGGGGGAGGTTATAGAGTTGCTGATAGTATTCTGTGAAAATTTGGGCAACTTTCTGAGGATGAAAGTGTGTGGTTCCTTGAGGATCTTTAATGGAGTAAATGAGTTGTTGGGATGATTTTGGATTTAATTTTCTAGCGAGAATGGTGTGGGGTTTATTGCCTCTTTCAAAAAAGAGTTGTCTGGTCCATCTCAGGCTTTTTTCTAATTGTGTGGATTGGAGGGCTTGGATGTCTTGTTTTATAGTGTGTAGAGTGGTGTAGTGCGTCTGGGAGGGATCATCTTTATAAAGGTTTTGTGCCTGTTTAAGTTTTGAGTGAAGAGTTAAGAGTTTGAATGACGCTGCTTTTTTACGTTTAGTAGCTTCCGAGATGAATAGTCCCCTGATAAAAGCTTTATGAGCTTCCCAGAGAGTCCCTACCGAGGAAACAGAGCCCTTATTTATGTCAAAGTAGGATTGCAGATCATTTGTTAGTCTTGAAAAAAGTTCCTTATCTTGTAGTAGAGTTTCATTTAACCGCCAAAAATTCGGTTTATGACTATGGGAGAATAGGTCAATCTCTACAGTAACAGCTTGATGGTCCGACCATGCGATTGGTTGTATTTCAGCTTCCTTCAATAAAGGTAATATAGAGGCTGTTGAAAACAGGTAGTCTAGTCTGGAGTGGGATGCATGTGGTGGAGAGAAAAAGGTATATTCTATAGAGGTGGGATTGGATATCCGCCATAGGTCTAATAGTCTATATTGTCTCAGTAGTGTTCTGAATTTACGAGAATTACGATTGTGGAAGGATGTAGTGGTCTTGTTAGGAGGGATATATCGGTCTTTTATGTCAGAGAAAGCTAGGTTAAAATCTCCCCCTATCAGTAGAGTGCCCTTAGTGACTTTAAATAGTTTCCTAAGAAAGGTTGTTAGGAACGGTATTTGGTCCTGATTGGGGACGTATACGTTAGCCAAAGTGATAGGTTTACCTAATAAGGAACCAATTAGGATTAGATAACGCCCTTTGGGGTCTGCGACAGTCGTAGAGATCTGTAGAGGGAGTGTTTTTTTATAAAGTATAGCTACCCCTGCTTTCTTTTTGGGACCTGAGGCTAAACACACCTCAGAATATAGCTTGTTATAGAGACGAGGCGGATCTTTTTTGCATATATGAGTCTCTTGTATGAAAGCTAAGTCGATATTTAGTCTTCGTAAATCTTTAAACAGAGAGAACCTCTTCTGAGGTGTGTTTAGTCCCTTGGTGTTTAAGGTCAGAAAGTTAACCATTATCAAAGATGATGTGAGCGTTTGCATATATTCCTAAGACAGACCCAATAGACCTAAAAACGATACCTAATATAGATGGAGAAGTAACAATAATAAGAAAAGCAAAACTAAAAACATTTATAATAATCTGAACATTAATCTGGCAGAACATGCCACTGTTATTACAGTGGTATGTTGTAGGGGCAACATAAAACTGTTGCCTATATGGAGACCTCCCCAAGTTGGTCACTCGTAGAAACGAATGATCAAATTGAGAAAAGGTCCCCCGGAGGTACATGAGGAGTCTCAGGAGAAGGCAAATAACAATCAACATAGTAAACAGAGTGTGGTATATTAGTGAGAGAAACCGGTCTCTACCGCCAGCTTTGGGAGTGTATTCAGTTCGCTTCTATGGTTAAGAGGCAGCTAATCGAATAAAGCTTAACGGTTAGAGAGGGGGAGAACAGATAAGCTGGTTATGTGAAGTGGGCAGGCAGTTTGAGGGCAATATCCTGTCTCCGTAGGAGACGCAGAAAGTTATGTTAAGGCCCATGCTCAGGTTCCAGATGGTTGGTCTTCCATATTGTCAGCTCTGTCAGGGTAGGTAATACTGCGGATCGGACCTTTCGACCATTCTGAGATATGTCGCATCTTCCGTGGGGGTGATGACATAGGTGACGAGCGGGACGCAGGTGTAGATGTGTTAGGGAGTTTAAGTCCCATTTGTTTAAGAAATAAAGGTGCATCGTCAAAATCAGATAAAGTGAGGGTCAGGCCCTGTTTGTTTACAATCAGTCGGAAAGGAAAACCCCATTTGTATGGGATATTGGCATCCCTGAGTAGCTGCGTAACTGGTCTAAGAGCTCTGCGTTTAGCCAGTGTTATTAATGATAAATCGTTGTATATAGCTATATCGTCTCCTTTAAATGAAATGGTGGTTGTATTTCTAAGAGCTCTAAACAGGGCGTCTTTGGCCTCATAGTAGTGCAGTTTCGCGATAATGTCTTTGGGTCTTGAAGTACCAGGGCGCCGTTCACCTAAAGATCTGTGGGCTCTATCAATCCTCCACATTTCTTCTGGCATATCAGGCAGAATAGTATGGAACAGTTCTTTCAAGTGGGTCACAATGTGTTCACTTTTTAAGGACATGGATACCCCTTTAATGCGTACATTTTGTCTCTGCTCTCTGTTTTCCATGTCTTCTTGTGCTGTGCGTATTGATTTTATGTCAGACTGCATGAGTTGCTGCTCCTCAGCTAGGTCAGCTTGTTTAACAGTTAGAGCATCCATCTTGTCTTCTAATGCCTGAGTGCGCTCCCCCAGCCCTGATATGTCTGCCCGGAGCTCCTGCACAGCAGATAGTATAACATTTTGTAGGGAGTCATGGAGGCTGTGGTAGTGTCTGTTTAATGTTTGCTCCAGCAGGTCTGCTGTGAGAGGCTGCGTGTTCCCCCCTGCACTTGCCTGGTCAGAGAGCTGAGAGTCCTGTAGAGCTGCGTGGCCGGCGCCATCTTGGCTGGGAGGGGGGCGCAGGAACTTTTCCATGGTGCCCGCTGCAGAGGTGTTTTTCTGGGCCCCTTTGCCTGTCATAGGCTGCGGAGAAGGATGCGGAGGTCGTCCCGTGCAAAGCCGCCCGTTTGTGAGGCTGGGTAAGCGGAGGGAATCGCTGCTGGCGGCGGTGGAATACGGAGCTCCTCTCCTATGCGGCCATCTCCCGCGGCTCGCGCATGCGCCTCGTATGTCCGATCTTATTTTCAATTGTTTTTCTGATCGATTTCTCTTAGAAGTGAATGGAAATAGATAAGAAAAGATAATAGAATCGAATCAGAAATCGATCAGACGGAAAATCGACTGAAAAGACGCATCGTGTGTACCCAGCATTGAAGTGAACCTCCGGACTAAAAATCTACTCAGCAGCACTGAAAAGGCTTGGTGTTTCTTTAACAGTTTCGCAGCATCAGAACTTTGTTTTTCTCACCCAAGCCTAATTTTTACCTGCACAGAAGCTAAGCTCCGCCCCATCAAAGAATTCTGCCCAGGTATTTTTCCCCTGTTGCTGTGCAAGCATGACAGGATTTCTGATGTTGTTGTTCTCCTTCTGCTTTTTTGCGCACATTTTTTTTTTAAATTTTGAATTTGAGATTTGGAGCCTAGCGAGCAGCTGGGAGGGGTGATCAGGACTCAGGACAGTTGAAACTGTGTCTCATGCTCTCTGTCACCTCCTTTCAACCAAAAAGATGGCTGCCCCCATAAAATCACAAACATTTGCCTGTTCTTTTAAAACCGGGTGGGTAAGAGATTATATTACCTATCTATTTTAATTAACATAACTAATGTAACTTAATGATCGAAGGTTTGTTTAGGCTCAAGTTCCCCTTTAAAAAGACTTTGGGGTAGTCTTAGCACATACTTATTTAGTTTTGTTTTCTTGTTTTTTTTAGACTTTTTGTAGTTATTTCAAAGACCATTTAGCCTTTTAGCAGCCAAATAAAGTAAAACTTGGCTGCAGGGCCAGATTTTTCCTGCTGCTGGGGAAGTGTGCCTTCCCCAGCCTGACAGGGTGTGCAGAGCTTTTATAGTTACCTGTTCCAGTCACTGGACCGTCTTCCTCTCTTCATCCCCCGGTGGCACTGCACACCCAACATCCTCTTCTGACTTCCGATCACATGTTATTACATGTGATCGGGGCTCAGAAGATAATGTCAGTGGTGCAATGCCACCCAATGGTGGAAGAGGGGTATTGGAAGAGACCCCTCAATCACCCCTCTTCCACCACTGGGTGGGGCTGCACCACTGATCACATGTTCTAGCATGTGATCGGAAATCAGAAGAGGATTCCGGGAGTGCAGTGCCACAGGTGGATGAAGAGGAGAAGCCGGCCCAGCATCCAAAAGATAACTATAAAAAATGGGCCGCTCTGCATGGCCTTAGTAGGCACAACAACAAGTTCTGCTGGCTAAGCTTAAATTGAGTGCAGCATCTTCAAACGAAATATTTTGTTTGAAGATGCTAAAGGGTTAAATATATATAATCTTTTTTTCTTTAATGTCTGAACACGCGTCATGTCGTGTCAATAACGGCACACTTAAGAAGAGATTAGCTCGTTGTTGCATAATCTGCGGTTTCCTCCAAGGCCTCAGGCGCCACATGCTCAGCATTGCACAGATCTGGTTCACGTTTGTCACTGCTTTCCTTTTCAACACGTCATGTTTGTAATGTTGTTTTCAATAGAAGATGCTGGTCGGAGGGGAGAACATTGAGTTCGTAGTTTGCTGTTTTAGTGTTATTTGCTGTTTACAGAGAGATGACACTGAACATTACATTTAGATGGATTAGATAGCTGCCCGTGGCACATTGCAAGCTTGGGAAGTGACAGTAGCACAAAACATCGGGTTCATTTCAGAGTGTACAGTACAAGTCAAGACTTTCAACCTTATTTACGCTGGGGAGGGGGGGCAGCCTCACCTTACAAAAACAAAGGTAAACAAGTAAACAGGTTAAAGCACACTTGAATTGAGAGAGATATGGAGGCTGACATATTTGTTTCCTTTTAAAAAGTGCAGCTTGCCTGGCTGTCCTGCTGATCCTATGCCTCTAATAATTGGTTTAGCTGCATGTTTGTTTCAAGTAAACCCAAGGTCAGAGTGATACGGAGGCTGCCATCTGTATATCCTTTTGGCGGCAGTAGTGTCTGAATTATGCCAGAAACAAGCATGCAGCTAATCTTGTCATACACCTGATATGCTGCATGCTTGTTCAGGGTCTATGGCTAATAGTATTAGAGGCAGGGCCGGATTTCTGGCAAGGCCACATAGGCCCTGGCCTAGGGCACCTGAAATTTAGGGGCGGCTCAGTGAGGGGCAGTAAAGCTGTTTTATGCTGCCATCCCTATCTACAAGGACAGCTTTAACCTTTGAACTCTCTGTCCTGTACTTGTGTCATCCCTGCAAGTTCTGTAAGCGCTATCCTGCACAGTGTTCTCCCCAGGCTCTTTTAGCCGGGTGCTCCACCCGGCTAGATTTGGTGACCACCCGGCTGTCATCGGCTCACCTCCTCACCTTTTCCTATGCTGTAAGCACAGTTGCCCTGCATTTTCAACTCGCCCCACCCGGCTACTTTTTCATGCCACCCGGCTACTATTTCATGCCACCCGGCTGGAAAAAAATTCTGGGGAGAACACTGCTGCAGGTACACATCAGCCTAACTCACATGGAGACACAATGGGTCCATCATTAATGAGATGGCAAACATAACATAAAAGTTGTTAAGGAAAACATAATCTATACCCAGATTACTGAAATAGCTATTGTCTGTGACATCCAATGATAGAAAGTAAGTAGATTTCTCATTGGGACACACAGAGACAACAACCATACAGATGGTATACTGTAGTTGGCCTTGGGCGGTAAAAAGTACAAATCCGGCCCTGATTAGAGGCAGAGGATCAGCAGGCTAGCCAGGAAACTAATATTGTTTAAAAGGAAATAAATAGATATGGCAGCTTCCATATCACTTTCACTTTGGGTTCACTTTGAGGCTACTTTCCCACCAAGATGTTGCGTTTTAGGGGACGTTATGGTCGCATAACGTGCCCCTAACGCAACGCCTGGTGGTGTTGAAGTTGGACGTCAGATTGAGCTGCGTTATGCAGCTCTCAAAGCAGCCGATCCAGGTTAGTGATAGGAAGTCCGGATCTTTTTAAGGATTTGGATCATTTGATTCGGATCATTGAAAAGATCCGGATCTTTGTACCGAATCATTTGAATCATTTTACTAGGGAAGCAGACTGGGTGAAATGACTAGCAGGACAGGACTTTCCTTGCACTGTACATTCTGTATGTTCCTGTTTCTTCCAGACAGACATCCACTGTGAACCGAATCTTTCATTGTGATGATCCGGATGATTCGACTAAAAAAAAAGATCCGGATCAAATGAACGATTCGTTCATGATCAGGACAACACTACAGTCCCACCAGGAGTCTCCACAGTGCAGTGAATATTAATTAGCCATGTGGCTGGCTGCGGAGGAGGAGGGGAGACCTCCTCCTCCAACATTACTGAGCATGTGCAAGCAGTCTAACGCTGCTTAGCCCAGTATGACGTACAGCATGCAGCACTTTGTTTAAACGTGCTGTGTTACTATGTAACGTAACGTGGGCACTGTGAACTGATTGATTGATTTTACAGTGCTGTGAGTTTAGCTGCGTTACAGCAGGCAGTAACGTGGGACTTTAACGTCCCACTGTGAAACCAGCCTTATGGTGCTTTCACACTACAGACATTGCATTGTGATAGGATCGCAACGCAGCGGTGCTGAAAAGTCGCTTTGGCATTACACGTTACCATACAGTAAAGCATAAAGTACAATGAAAGAATAATTTACTGCCACTGTAAGCATGCACATTGTCTGGTAAATACACAGCATGCTGTGACGGTAACCATTTTTGTGTCGCTGTCGCATACAGTCAATGAAAAGTTTAGTTCACTTTCAGGCTGCATTTCGTCTTGTGCGGTGCGGAATCGCCGGGAAATCACCGCAGACGAAATCGCACGCGGGTGCGATTTTGCATGCGTTTTTTCCCGCGATTTCGCATGCGATTTCGCATAGGGTAGTAGGTGGGCGATTTTAACCATGTCACTGCCTTGTAAATTAACATTACCTCTTATGCGAAATCGCATGCGAAATCACGGGGAAAAACGTATGCCAAAACCGCATGCGATTTCCCTATTAGATACATTGTATGCGATTGGTTTAGAGGTGTGCGGGGAGCGAATTCTGACGGCTCTGCCGTGCAGATTTTCCCCGCACACAAAAACGCTCCACACAACGCACAAGTGGAAACAGGCCCACCCACTTGTATTGGCTGTGCGAATCCGCAGTAGTGGAAATGAGCCCTCAGTGTTAATGTGTGCATTTTGTGGTAAACACACTGCATGCATTGCTTTACCATGCCACATACCATTATACTGTAACAGTGTTAACACCCTGTGAACATCGCTATAAGTGGTGCATTGGTGTGCGCGGCAAGCTGTGTTTTAAATCGCCCGTTTTGCCACACCGCAAATCACCACTGTGAACGTAGCGTATTTAATTTATTTATTGTATTTATAAAGCACCAACATATTATGCAGCGCTGGACATTAGTTAGGGCCCATTTCCACTTGTGACGCACACGTCTGTGAGACGCACAACGTCACTTCCTTGTCTGCGGGTACGCAGACGAATCCCATCAGCCGTGCCATGCATGGCTATGGGATTCCCAGCCTCCAGCTCCACTTCGGATGGTAATGTCGACCGAATTGCTAGCACAAGCGATTCATCCAGCGGCGCCATTGTACCCAATGGCAGGGTTTCCATGCGATTTGCCTGCGGGAAAACTCTGTGGATTTGGAGCAGAAACCGCGCCAGTGGAAATTGGCCCTTAAAGGAGTCATCAGGCAACATGTTACAAAATGAGTGCTACTTACCGGGGGTTTCCTCCAGCTCCAAGCTCCCAGGATGTCCCTCGCCGCAGCTCTGCAGCCAGCCGTTCGCGGGAGCTCCGACCCGGTCCCCGGCGATGACATCAGAGCGACCTCCAGGTCGGCCTGTACTGCGCCTGCGCGAGCGGCGCTGTCAATCACCGCCACGTGGGCCGGAGCGGACTGCTCAGAACTACTGCGCCTGCGCAGACCGCTCCGGCCCACGTGGCGGTGATTGACAGCGCCGCTTGCGTAGGCACGGATCGGGCCATATAGATACAGGAAAACGATCCGTTTTTACAGCCAGTGTGCTTTGAAACCAGTGTTTTCCACAGGTTCCTATTGTGTTGCAAAACCTTCCGATTCCGTTTTGCTGAGCGAAACGGTCTGGAAAAATTGGGTCCTGCTGCAATTTTTTGGCCATTCAGCAGAACGGACCATGGAACTGTATGGCAGGTTGCGTTGGCAAATGATAATGTGAACCGAGCCTGAATGTTTTGCAGGTGTGTTTTTTTTCTCCATAGCAGTGCATTGTGAAAAAGCTTCAGTTTTTCAGCACATAGGGCTCTATTCATAAAAGGTTACCGCAAGTTTTCCGCTCAAAACAGCGGATTTTCCCGTCCATTTAGCAAAGTGGGCATTCATAAAAGCTGTTCCCGCATGAAAATCTACAATCCCCCAGCAGAGCGAGAAATTTCCACCTTCTCCAGTGTTTTTCTAGATTTATCTAGAAAAAAGTAACAAAATGGCCATTCATAAAGTTTAGAGGAAGCGGTATGTGGACGGGAAATACCGCTTCCTCTGATTTTGAGGATTACATACAAGTGAATGGGACAGACCTCCCAGAGAGAGCAGTGCACGGAGGGACTCTGCCGGCTGAAGTGTTTCCGCATGCCTTCCGACAGCTTACCGCCAGCTTTCAGCGGGAGATCTCCGCTTTTGCATCGCAGCTGGCAAGATTATTTTGAATGACCACCCAGAAGTGTAAAATACCGCTGCGGTATTTTACCTCTACGAGTATTTACGCCACAAGTTTTTTATGAATAGAGCCCATAGCGTGATAGAGGCTACAGGGAAACATAGACCCTGGAGTTATTGCTGTGATCATTGTTTAAAATATTTCTACTGGCAAGCATGTAGCCTGCTTCTCTCAAAGAGGTGTTTTATTCCTAAATTATTATTATTATTATTATTATTATTATTATTATTATTATTATTATTATTATAGAATCCCCTTATAGTAAACTCCAAAGGGCCAGGGAAAGTAGTTTACAATATCAGAGGTTTACTATCATCATTATCAGTATTGGCCATTCATTGTATACTTATGCAGATGCATTTGCAGGGACCTGAGGACTGAGTTTTACTATAACCAGAGGTTTACTATAACGAGTTTCTACTGTTATGTAGCGATGCACAATAATCAGCCAGATAACCATTGTCTGTACATCCACAATGGGATTATCAGAAGAAGGGGCATTGTTATTGACAAAGTTTGCTTTCAGGTGATGAGAATGACTGACAGGAAATCTGTTTAACATTAACCCCCCCTCTCTCCACCTGTTGTGGCTGCAGCAATAGACTTGTCCAGCAGGTTCCTCTCTCTTTGTAGAAAGTGTTTGAGGAAAAACAGGGTTTGACAAAGTGATTTGATTTGGGGGAAGGCGGACAAAGTCACCACATGGTCCCTGCCAAAAAAAGAGAGGGAGGCGACAGTTACTTATTAATTTGGGGCAACCGTGAGAAATTTGGAGGTGCTGCTTGTTTTGAGGAGACATTCAAGGTATGTAAAATGTTTGCATCTGTATCAGTCCTCCGCTGTGAAAGGTGAACTCTGTATTCCAAGTGTGTGTTGTCATCCCTGTAGCTGCAGCTTACAAGATCATTTACAGATACAGATGGGGGTGAATATACAGTAGAACCTTGGATTGAGAGCAGCCTTGTTTTAGAGTGCTTTGCAAGGCAAGCTCAATTTTTTTATGAAATGTTGACTTGATTTGAGTTTGACTTGATAAGCAAGCAACGTCTTGATATATAAGCAAATAATTTGTACACTTGTTGTGTCATCACAACTGAGCTGATGGTTTTTCTCCCTTTCAGGGCTGGAAACCACTAGAGCGCTTTTTTGAGCATTTAGGGAGCGCTCTAAAGGAAAACGGAAGTAAATGGTATACGGAGACTGCCATATTTATTTCCTTTTAATCAATACCAGTTGCCTGGCAGCCCTGCTGGTCTATTTCTCTGCAGTAGTATCTGAATAACACCAGAAACAAGCATGCAGCTAGTCTTGTCAGATCTGACTTTAAAGTCAGAAACGCCTGATCTGCTGCACGCTTGTTCAGGGGCTATGGCTAATAGTATTAGAGGAAGAGGATCAGCAGGGCTGCCAGGCAACTGGTATTGCTTAAAAGGAAATAAACATGGCAGCCTCCATATACCTCTCTCTTCAGTTGTCCTTTTAAATCACTAGCGATTTCCCTAAACGCTTTGCCAGTGTAATTAAATGTAACAAATTCCACAGTAGCGACATGCAGCATTTTGTGAGTGTTTGTGCTTCAATATAAAGTATATAAGCGCTGGCAAATCGCTGATGAATTGCTACACATAGCGATTTGTGCGCAATTCTAAATGACTGCAAACTACTGTAAAATAAAATAATAATGTGCTAATCAGAAATCACAATCGCAGGCAGCTTACACTTTTAAATCACTACCAAAACCACCGGAAAACGCTCATGAAATCGCTTACAAAATGCTAATTAAAAATGCTAGTGATTAGGATAGCGCTTTGCAATTTGTACGGTAGTGGATTCCAGGCTTGCTGCAGAATTGTTCTTAATTCTATTTAACCAAAAGTGTAGGAACTGTTCAATGTCACATTTTCATGAAATTCTCAAAAGTAGACAAAAGTAACTGTCATTGGATACGTTCCTTGATAAAGCCACACAAAGGCAGGGGTGAGCCAACACTGCAGGTAGCAATGATTTTGTTAGTTTTATTGAAAATCTTTATTTGACATTTTAACTCTATATGGTATAGTACTTTGTATTAACATTTTTTTTTTTATAATAAGTATTTTGGGGTTGTGGAACGAATTGTTTAAGTTTCCATCAATCCTAGTGGGGAAATTTGCTTTGATGTGCGAGTGCTTTGGATTGCAAGCATGTTTCCAGAACAAATCATGCAAACAAAGGTTCCACTATATATACAGGATCTTCTCAAAAAATTAGCATATTGTGATAAAGTTCATTATTTTCTGTAATGTACTGCTAAACATTAGATTTTCATATATTTTAGATTCAAATACACACAACTGAAGTAGTTCAAGCCTTTTATTGTTTTAATATTGATGATTTTGGCTCATGAAAACCCAAAATTTCGTATCTCAAAAAATTAGCATATTTCATCCGACCAATAAAAGAAAAGTGTTTTTAAAACAAAAAAAGTCAACCTTCAAATAATTATGTTCAGTTATGCACTCAATACTTGGTCGGGAATCCTTTTGCAGAAATGACTGCTTCAATGTGGCGTGGCATGGAGGCAATCAGCCTGTGGCACTGATCAGGTGTTATGGAGGCCCAGGATGCTTCGATAGCGGCCTTAAGCTCATCCAGAGTGTTGGGTCTTGCGTCTCTCAACTTTCTTTTTACAATATCCCACAGATTCTCTATGGGGTTCAGGTCAGGAGAGTTGGCAGGCCAATTGAGCACAGTAATACCATGGTCAGTAAACCATTTACCAGTGGTTTTGGCACTGGGAGCAGGTGCCAGGTCGTGCTGAAATATGAAGTCTGTGCGACATTCACAGTGCACACGTTGCATTGTATGTTAGCAATAAATTTGCTGCGTTATGTACATGCTCAGTACTGTATTTTTTTAAAAAAAATGTCAGTATGCAATGAAAACAGCACACTAAAGAGACACAACGCAGTGCAAAATAACGTCCAATTTCATAACCGCCATGTGCTGCGTTAGGGGCACAATGTGCGACTTTAACGTCGCATCAGACGCAAGTCCCACTGTGAAAGAGGCGTTAGTCTTCTTAGGGGACCCAGCAGGAAACCTCATAGGGAAATTCAGCTAATATGATTGGGTGAACGGCACCATCTCGGGCTCAAAGGTTTCCAATAGGCTGTAGTAAACTACGCCCACACTGTCTGGCCAATCACAATACGCTCTATTCACAATCATTTTCCGCATGCGGAAATACACTTGCGGTAAATCCCCAACTGAAATAAGACCATCTTGACATTCACAAATTTTACGCATGTTTTTTTTTTTTTTTTCTTTAACCACATTTTTAAAATTGCATGCATTATTTCCCACATGCGTAAACAGTGCATGAAACGTTTGCAGATAATCTCAGAAAATGTCTGCAAAAGTCTGTAATTCCTGAAAAAAAAACAAAAACGAAATTTACAACGAAAAAGGGGCGTATTATTTCTGACTTAACTACCGATTTTATATCACCTACAAGTACTTGGTGATATATCTCACTTCCCATTGACTTAAAGGAATACTTAAGTGAAAAAAAAATGGATCTTTACTCACCCGGTGCATCCCTCAGCCCCCTGAAGCTGTATGGTGCCCTCGCAGCCCCGCTCCGATCGTCCTGTCCCCGCCGGCAGCTACTTCCGGGCTCAGCGACAGGCTGGGAACGCGAGTTATTCTCTGCGTTCCCAGCCGCTATATCACCCTCTATGTATGTGTGTATATATATGTATGTGTGTGTGTATATATATATATATATATATATATATATATATATATATATATATATATATATATATATATATATACACACATATACAGGATCTTCTAAAAAAATTAGCATATTGTGATAAAGTTCATTATTTTCTGAAATGTACTGATGAACTTTAGACTTTCATATATTTTAGATTCATTACACACAACTGAAGTAGTTCAAAGCATTTTATTGTTTTAATATTGATGATTTTGGCATACAGCTCATGAAAACCCAAAATTCCTATCTCAAAAAATTAGCATATCATGAAAAGGTTCTCTAAACGAGCTATTAACCTAATCATCTGAATCAACTAATTAACTCTAAACACCTGCAAAAGATTCCTGAGGCTTTTAAAAACTCCCAGCCTGTTTCATTACTCAAAACTGCAATCATGGGTAAGACTGCCGACCTGACTGCTGTCCAGAAGGCCATCATTGACACCCTCAAGCAAGAGGGTAAGACACAGAAAGAAATTTCTGAACGAATAGGCTGTTCCCAGAGTGCTGTATCAAGGCACCTCAGTGGGAAGTCTGTGGGAAGGAAAAAGTGTGGCAGAAAATGCTGCACAACGAGAAGAGGTGACCGGACTCTAAGGAAGATTGTAGAGATGGACCGATTCCAGACCTTGGGGACCTGTGGAAGCAGTGGACTGAGTCTGGAGTAGAAACATCCAGAGCCACCGTGTACAGGCATGTACAGGAAATAGGCTACAGGTGCCTCATTCCCCAGATAAAGCCACTTTTGAACCAGAAACAGCGGCAGAAATGCCTGACCTGTACTTGACACTGGACTTCAGGAATTTTGGCATTTCCCTCTCCCCAGTCTTTCTCCAGACTCTTGCACCTTGATCTTCGAATGACGTGCAAATGTTGCTTTCATCTGAAAAAAGTACTTTGGACCACTGAGCAACAGTCCAGTGCTGCTTCTCTGTAGCCCAGGTCAGGCGCTTCTGCCGCTGTTTCTGGTTCAAAAGTGGCTTGACATGGGGAATGTGGCACCTGTAGCCCATTTCCTGCACACACCTGTATACGGTGGCTCTGGATGTTTCTACTCCAGACTCAGTCCACTGCTTCCGCAGGTCCCCCAAGGTCTGGAATCGGTCCTTCTCCACAATCTTCCTCAGGATCCGGTCCCCTCTTCTTGTTGTGCAGCATTTTCTGCCACACTTTTTCCTTCCCACAGACTTCCCGCTGAGGTACCTTGATACAGCACTCTGGGAACAGCCTATTCGTTCAGAAATTTCTTTCTGTGTCTTACCCTCTTGCTTGAGAGTGTCAATGATGGCCTTCTGGACAGCAGTCAGGTCGGCAGTCTTACCCATGATTGCCGTTTTGAGTAATGAACCAGGCTGGGAGTTTTAAAAGCCTCAGGAATCTTTTGCAGGTGTTTAGAGTTAATTGGTTGATTCAGATGATTAGGTTAATAGTTCGTTTAGAGAACCTTTTCGTGATATGCTAATTTTTTGAGATAGGAATTTTAGGTTTTCATGAGCTGTATGCCAAAATCATCAATATTAAAACAATAAAAGGCTTTGACCTACTTCACTTGTGTGTTATGAATCTAAAATATATGAAAGTCTAAAATTCATCAGTACATTACAAAAAATAATGAACTTTATCACAATATGCTAATTTTTTGAGAAGATCCTGTATATGTGTGTGTGTGTATACACACACACACACACACACACACACACACACACACACACACACACACACACACACACACACACACACACACACACACACACACACACACACACACACACACACACACACACACACACACACACACACACACACACACACACACACACACACACACACACACACACACACACACACACACACACACACACACACACACACACACACACGTTCCCAGCCTGTCGCTGAGCCCGGAAGTAGCCGGCGGGGACAGGACGATCGGAGCGGGGCTGCGAGGGCACCATACAGCTTCAGGGGGCTGAGGGATGCACCGGGTGAGTAAAGATCCATTTTTTTTTTCACTTAAGTATTCCAATATAATCATAAATGTGTCTGCTGTAATGAATCTTATCTCAGTCAGGCTGGCTCTATTCTGGTACATTGCCGGGAAGAGGGAAGCTTGTTATCTCCCCACAGTCCTGCTCCTCACTGATTGGCCGAGGGCAGTTCAGTGTGACAGAAGGCTGAGAAGGGAAATACACCTCACCCCTCTGAAGAAGCTATTGGATTACGATCTATGCTGTGCTCACATGTGTTTACAAAGCAAGCTAGATATGACTGTGCAGTTCCTAGGAGAGGGAAAAAATATATAGATATAGAATATGCCTGAAACAGTTTTCTCTTCATATACTATATAAAATTCACTGAAATCAAAGCAAACAAACAGTACAATACATATAAAAATAATCAGCAACCACTGCAAGCATCTGTAAGCCTGCGAGCATCTGCATTTCTCAAGGGGCACATGAGTCTGTCAGCTAACCTGGCATGTTGTTGTGAATTGGAAGCCAGTGATCGGCACACACGTTAAAGACATAAATGGATATGAGCAGCACTGAATAGAAACTGAGCAGCGGTGCTATTTGCACATTGAGGGAGATTACTCCTATTTACCACTATGGTTGCATGTGGTGCAGGAATTGTTTACCTTGGATTATAAGTTATGGCCATAAGGACTTTTTTTTTAGAACAGACATACCAGGCCTGTTATATATTTAGGAACCAGGGAATTAGCCTGGAGTGACTTTTTTTCCTAGGTGGTTTACAGTGCATGCACACATGCCAGCGCCGGGTAATACGTGTGTAATACAGGCTTATGAGTTCTGTTTTTATAAGGGAGTAGCACACTAAAATTCTACTCATCAGCACTGAAAAGGCTTGGTGTTTCAGTTTCACAGCATCAGAACTTTGTTTTTCTTACCCAATCATCATTTTTAGCTGCATTTTTAGCTAAGCTCCACCCATCAAAGAAAACTGCCCGGGTTTTTTTCCCTGATGCTGTGCAAAGCATGATGGGATTTCCTATGTTGTTGTTCACGTTGCCTAGCAACTGGGAGGGGTGATCAGGACACAGGAGAGTTGGAACTGTGTGTCTCATGCTCCCTGTCACCTCCTTTCAACCAAAAAGATGGCTGCCATCATGAAATCAAACATTTGCCTGTTCTTTTAAAACAGTGTGGGTAAGATATTATATTACCTACCTATTTTAATTAACATAACTAATGTAACTTAATGACAGTATGTTTGTTTAGGCTGGAGTTCCTCTTTTTAAGGGGGTTGTTTGAACTGGAACAATATGTTTATTTTTGATTAGCTCATTATGAGCCATTAAAGAGAAGCTTTTTTTGCAATAGAATCCCATGGTATTCATTATTTTTATATAGTACAATACGTATGTTATGTAAGTAGAACAAGTATTTACTAATATGTATTTTTTCCTGGGATAGTACGGCTGTCCCTGCTGCTGCTGCTGCTTATTATTATTACTATTATTATTGAAACTGCAATAATTAACATTTACCCCAATAGTTATTCCTGGAAGATCGCTGGCTGTGCTCCGGGGCTGTGAAGACTGAGGCTGTGATTCATGAATTCCCTACAAACCAGCAAATCGTTCATTAGTACCTGGAATCAATTCCCGCAGCCTACAGGATGAGACGAGAGATGGTATAGCCCACGCATTGTCATTGCTGATGGTATAGCCCATTCAGTGCTGACGGTATAGCCCATTCATTGCTGTGTGGACCGCAGTGGCTAAGATCTCCAAAGCAGGGGGCTCTCCAATAATGCACTTATGGAATTAACGGAAATAAACTGTTTCAGAGTATAAGAAACTTTTCTGTCTTGGTCGAGATGGTCCTATGGTGCAATCGGAGGCAAAGTGAAAGTGCTTGTGAAATCAACCTACAGCAAGAAAAAAGGTAGGTGCATTAATGCAGACCTGAACTCAGAACTTCCTCTCTGCTCTAATAGATGTGCAACAGCATAATAACCTTTATCTACCTAATGACCGCCCCACGCCAATGGGCGTGGCCGTGGCGGCAGCCCCAGGACTGCCTAACAATTGGCATCAAGTCCTGGGGCTGGCTACTGCAGGAGATAGCGTGCAGGCTGCGCGCGCATCTCCTGCTTGGAGGCAGAGCACCGCCCCACCTTCAGTCTCTGAGCGGCGCTCGGGAAACTGTCAGACGGCAAAACTGCCACTTTTCAGTTAGTACAGCAGTGCGATCTGCAGCAGCGCTGTACTGGGGACAGCCGTGTGACACGGCTGTCCCCCTGGCACACTTGAGAGCGATCGGCTCTCATAGGCAGAAGCCTATGACAGCTGATCGCTGTGATTGGCTGGCGGGGGGAAGGGAAGGGTTTGGGCAAATAAATAAATCAATAGTAAAAAAAAAATAAAAAAAAAAAAAATAAACACTAGGGGGCGATCAGACCCCACCAACAGAGAACTCTGTTGGTGGGGGAAAAGCGGGGGGGAATCACTAGGGTGCTGTGTTGTGCGGCCTTAAAGCTGCAGTGGCCAATTAAGCAAAGACTGGCCTGGTCTTTAGGTGGGTTTAGCACTGTAGTCCTCAAGTGGTTAAAGGAAACCTATAAAAAAAATAAAAAGTTTCACTTACCCTGGGCATCTGCCAGCCCCCTGCAGTCGCCCTGTGCTCACGCCATTACTCAATGATCCTACGATCCCCCAACGGCAGTTCAGTTTTGCTTTCTTTAGTTGCCTGCGCAGCCCTGGCCGCACGTGTTCTCATTCGAACTCCCGTCACTGGGAGCGCCTGTGCAGGTGCAGCATGAGAAAATCTCTACTGTGCCTGTGGAGGGCACTCCCAGTGATGGCACGGCCATGCTATCAGTTAACACTCTTTTGTGAATCAAGCCTCCTGTGTTTACATTACAAACCAGCTGCTCTGCCGAGGCAACCAGCTAACACAGATAGATCAAACTACACTTATTCACAGATGAGGGAAGATTAGACAGGCTAAACACTCTAAATACATACAGGGTGCATTTCTATCGGTTTTCCTCCTGCCCTACGCAAGAGTTCAGGTCCACTGTAAAGCATCTCAGAGATGCCAATCCCCCCAGGGCTAAGGAATGCAGACTAGTTGTGAGTTGAGGCAGTGAGCATGTTTTGACATTTGGGGCCACCTTACAGTGTACCTGAGCTGACATGTGACATGATGAGATGGACATGTGTATGCACACTACCAAACATGCAAATAACTATTTTGAGTTAATTTTTTTTTTCTGCCTGAATGAGTTGGGATATGGTTGTTTCCTTTTAAACAATACCAGTTGCCTGGCAGTTCTGCTGATCTCTTTGGCTGCAGTAGTGGCTGAATCACACACCTGAAACAAGCATGCAGCTAACCCAGTCTGACTTCAGTCAGAGCACCTGATCTGCATGCTTGTTCAGGGGCTGTGGCTGAGAGCATTAGAGACTAGAGTTGGGCCGAACCTCCGATTTTCGGTTCGCGAACCGGGTTCGCGAACTTTCGCGAAAGGTTCGGTTCGCGTTAAAGTTCGCGAACCGCAATAGACTTCAATGGGGATGCGAACTTTGAAAAAAAAAATTAATTATGCTGGCCACAAAAGTGATGGAAAAGATGTTTCAAGGGGTCTAACACCTGGAGGGGGGGATGGCGGAGTGGGATACATGCCAAAAGTCCCCGGGAAAAATCTGGATTTGACGCAAAGCAGCGTTTTAAGGGCAGAAATCACATTGAATGTTAAATGACAGGCCTAAAGTGCTTTCAAACATCTTGCATGTGTATACATCAATCAGGTAGTGTAATTAAGGTACTGCTTCACACTGACGCACCAAACTCATCGTGTAACGCACCGCAAACAGCTGTTTGTGTAGTGACGGCCGTGCTGGACTGGTGCGCACCATGGCGAGAGTGCAGGTTTTGGTGGCTTTACAGCCCATATGGTCAGTCACCTGGCTGATGTAGCTGAATGACAGAACAGTGACTGTCCAGCTGATCAAATTTGGTCTGACCACAATGAGGCAACGACCTTATTATCGTGGGTGTGCCCCCCGAGACACTCATCTAGGCGCCGGTCATTGCTCCATTGTGATACGCAAGCCCCTTCACCACGGCAAGGTAATGATCACGAAGGGGAATGGGCGCATTTTCATGCCTTTTCTTTTGTTGTTGCAGCTGCCCGCAGTGCAGCCAGAAAAATTAGGCAGTCATGTACACGCACCCGAAAAATTATTACAGCGGCCGCTGCTAGCAGCGGCCTAAAAAATTCAGCAATCCGCCTGGAGTCCCGGACCCTGTTGGTGGTGGCGGAGAAGGTAGTGAAGCGGCCTGCAGGCAGACATGCTGTGTGGAGGGACTGGGAGCGACTTAGTCTTCTTGGGGCAGGCCAGGCAGCCAGTCACACGGCGTGCAGGCAGAGATGCTGTATGTGCGGGGACTGACTTAGTCTTGGGGCGGGCAGCAGCCCTCCGGGATCCATGCCTCATTCATTTTTATAAAGGTGAGGTACTTAACACTTTTGTGACTTAGGCGACTTCTCTTCTCTGTGACAATGCCTCCAGCTGCGCTGAAGGTCCTTTCTGAGAGGACGCTTGCGGCAGGGCAGGAGAGAAGTTGGATGGCAAATTGGGACAGCTCTGGCCACAGGTCAAGCCTGCGCACCCAGTAGTTCAAGGGTTCCTCATCGCTGTTCACAGCAGTGTCTACATCCACACTTAAGGCCAGGTAGTCGGCTACCTGCCGTTCCAGGCGTTGGTGGAGGGTGGATCCGGAAGGGCTACGGCGAGGCGTTGGACTAAAGAACGTCCGCATGTCCGACATCACCATGAGATCGCTGAAGCGTCCTGTCTTTGACTGCGTGGACACGGGAGGAGGATTAGTGGCAGTGGTACCTTGCTGGCGTTGTGCCGTCACATCACCCTTAAAGGCATTGTAAAGCATAGTTGACAGCTGGTTCTGCATGTGCTGCATCCTTTCCACCTTCCGGTGAGTTGGTAACAGGTCCGCCACTTTGTGCCTGTACCGAGGGTCTAGTAGTGTGGCCACCCAGTACAGCTCATTCCCCTTGAGGTTTTTTATACGGGGGTCCCTCAACAGGCAGGACAGCATAAAAGACGACATCTGCACAAAGTCGGATCCAGTACCCTCCATCTCCTCTTGCTCTTCCTCAGTGACGTCAGGTAAGTCAACCTCCTCCCCCCAGCCGCGAACAATACCACGGGAAGGTTGCGCAGCACAAGCCCCCTGCGACGCCTGCTGCGGTTGTTCTCCTGCCGCTGTCCCCTCCTCCTCCTCCTCCTCCCCCAAAGAAACACCTTGCTCATCATCCTCTGAGTCTGACTCATCTTCTGCACATGACCTCTCTTCTTCCTCCTCCTCCTCCCCCCTCTGTGCTGCCGCAGGTGTTGAGGAAACAGCTGGGTCTGATGAAAATTGGTCCCATGCCTGTTCCTGCCGTAACGGTTCCTGGTCACGCTCATTCGCAGCTTCATCCGCCACTCTACGCACAGCACGCTCCAAGAAGTACGCGTAGGGAATTAAGTCGCTGATGGTGCCCTCACTGCGGCTCACCAGGTTGGTCACCTCCTCAAACGGCCGCATGAGCCTGCATGCATTTTTCATCATTGTCCAGTTGTCGGGCCAGAACATCCCCATCTTCCCAGACTGTTTCGTTCTACTCCAGTTGTAGAGGTACTGGGTGACGGCTTTCTTCTGTTCTAGCAGGCGGGAGAACATGAGGAGGGTCGAGTTCCAGCGAGTGGGGCTATCGCAAATGAGGCGTCTCACCGGCATGTTGTTTTTACGCTGAATTTCTGCAAATCGTGCCATGGCTGTGTAAGAGCGCCTCAAATGCCCACAGAACTTCCTGGCCTGCTTCAGGACATCCGCTAAGCCAGGGTACTTTGCCACAAATCTTTGAACCACCAGATTCATGACATGTGCCATGCAGGGTATGTGTGTCAGCTTCCCCATATGCAAAGCGGCAAGCAGATTGCTGCCGTTGTCGCACACCACGTTGCCTATCTCCAGGTGGTGCGGGGTCAGCCACTCATCCACCTGTTTCTTAAGAGCAGCCAGGAGAGCTGCTCCAGTGTGACTCTCCGCTTTGAGACAAGCCATGTCTAAGATGGCGTGACACCGTCGTACCTGGCATGCAGCATAGGCCCTGCGGAGCTGGGGCTGTGTAGCTGGAGAGGAGAACTGCCACTCAGCCAAGGAGGAGGAGGAGGACAGCGAAGAGCATGTAGCAGGAGGAGAGGAGGTGGCAGGAGGCCTGCCTGCAAGCCGTGGAGGTGTCACAATTTGGTCCGCCGCTTTCTGCTTGCCATCGTTCACCACCAGGTTCACCCAATGGGCTGTGTAGGTAATGTAGCGGCCCTGCCCGTGCTTGGCAGACCAGGCATCCGTGGTCAGGTGTACCCTTGACCCAACGCTCTTCGCAAGAGATGACACCACTTGCCTCTCAACTTCACGGTGCAGTTGGGGTATGGCCTTTCTGGAAAAATAAGTGCGGCCTGGCATCTTCCACTGCGGTGTTCCGATGGCCACAAATTTACGGAAGGCCTCAGAGTCCACCAGCCGGTATGGTAACAGCTGGCGAGCTAACAGTTCCGCCACGCCAGCTGTCAGACGCCGGGCAAGGGGGTGACTGGCCAAAAGTGGCTTCTTCCGCTCAAACATTTCCTTCACGGACACCTGACTGCTGCTGTGGGCAGAGGCAGAGGCGGAGTGGAGGAGGGTGCCTGTGAAGGTGCAAGGGAGAGAGCGGCATAAGCAGATGATGCACCTGAAGGAGGAAGAGGAGAAGGAGGGTGACTTTGCTTTTGTGTGCTGCTGCTGCTTTTGCTCAGGTGGCCATCCCATTGCTGTTTGTGCCTTTTCTGCAGGTGCCTTCGTAAGGCACTTGTCCCTACGTGAGTGTTGGCCTTTCCACGGCTCAATTTTTGTTGGCAGAGCGAACAGATGGCTTTGGTCCGATCTGAGGCACACACATTAAAAAATTTCCACACCGCTGAGCCACCCTGGGATGTGGGCACCTCAGCAGCTGATGCTGAAGGGCAAGTTGGCTGGCTGTACATAGGTGGCGAATCTGGCGATACATGGTGCCGGACTCTGCCACCAGCTGTTTCTGACGAAGAGCTGCCCCAGCTTCTTTCAGCAACTTCTATCCTCCTACTACTCTCTGACTCCCCCTCTGAACTGTCCCCCTCTTCATCTCCTCTATTGGGAACATACAGAGGATCCCTATCATCGTCATCATCGTAATCATCCTGCCCAGCTTCGCTTGCCTCAGAAAAATCCAAATGTGTAGGTCCTTCATCCTCCTTACACGTTACATCCATAGTGTTGTCGCGTAACGCAGACATATGAGCTGGTGAAAATTCATCTGGCTGTAACAATGGCTGTGCATCAGTGATTTCACCACCACTAAATAATTCTTGCGAAGTGTCAAATGCAGCGGAAGTGGTGCTAGTAGTAGCGCTGGTGGCTGAGCAAGATGAGGTGTTCTGTGTCGCTAAATACTCAACCACGTCCTGACAATCTTGGGAGGTGATGGGACGTGCCTTCTTCCGAGCACTGTACTGTGGGCCAGGTCCACACGAAATTACATTTACACGACCTCGCGCAGACCTGCCGGGTGGCCTTCCTCTGCCTCTGCCACTACCTCTTCCTCTTCCTCTACCTGTTTTGTCCATATCGGGTATGCACGGAGTGGTATATCACACTGCGTGCACTCACGTAGGTAGGTGGGTTCACTTAACTGCACAGGTATGCGCACTGATGCGGTGGGTTCACTGAACAGTACAGGTATACAGTGGCGGGTTCACTGAACACAACAGGTATGCAGTGGCGTGTTCACTAAACAGGTATACAGTGGCAGGTCCACTGAACAGAACAGGTATACAGTGGCGGGTTCACAGAACAGGTATACAGTGGCGGGTCCACTGAACAGAACAGGTATACAGTGGCGGGTTCACAGAACAGGTATACAGTGGCGGGTCCACTGAACAGAACAGGTATACAGTGGCGGGTTCACAGAACAGGTATACAGTGGCGGGTCCACTGAACAGAACAGGTATACAGTGGCGGGTTCACAGAACAGGTATACAGTGGCAGGATCACTGAACAGGTATGCAGTGGCAGGATCACAGTACAGGTATGCAGTGGGCTGAGGGCTCACTGAACAGAACAGGTATGCTGTGGCAGGATCACTGAACAGGTATGCAGTGGCAGGATCACAGTACAGGTATGCAGTGGGCTGAGGGCTCACTGAACAGAACAGGTATGCTGTGGCAGGATCACTGAACAGGTATGCAGTGGCAGGATCACAGTACAGGTATGCAGTGGGCTGAGGGCTCACTGAACAGAACAGGTATGCTGTGGCAGGATCACTGAACAGCTATGCAGTGGCAGGATCACAGTACAGGTATGCAGTGGGCTGAGGGCTCACTGAACAGAACAGGTATGCTGTGGCAGGATCACTGAACAGCTATGCAGTGGCAGGATCACAGTACAGGTATGCAGTGGGCTGAGGGCTCACTGAACAGAACAGGTATGCTGTGGCAGGATCACTGAACAGGTATGCAGTGGCAGGATCACAGTACAGGTATGCAGTGGGCTGAGGGCTCACTGAACAGAACAGGTATGCTGTGGCAGGATCACTGAACAGGTATGCAGTGGCAGGATCACAGTACAGGTATGCAGTGGGCTGAGGGCTCACTGAACAGAACAGGTATGCTGTGGCAGGATCACTGAACAGCTATGCAGTGGCAGGATCACAGTACAGGTATGCAGTGGGCTGAGGGCTCACTGAACAGAACAGGTATGCTGTGGCAGGATCACTGAACAGCTATGCAGTGGCAGGATCACAGTACAGGTATGCAGTGGGCTGAGGGCTCACTGAACAGAACAGGTATGCTGTGGCAGGATCACTGAACAGGTATGCAGTGGCAGGATCACAGTACAGGTATGCAGTGGGCTGAGGGCTCACTGAACAGAACAGGTATGCTGTGGCAGGATCACTGAACAGCTATGCAGTGGCAGGATCACAGTACAGGTATGCAGTGGGCTGAGGGCTCACTGAACAGAACAGGTATGCTGTGGCAGGATCACTGAACAGGTATGCAGTGGCAGGATCACAGTACAGGTATGCAGTGGGCTGAGGGCTCACTGAACAGAACAGGTATGCTGTGGCAGGATCACTGAACAGCTATGCAGTGGCAGGATCACAGTACAGGTATGCAGTGGGCTGAGGGCTCACTGAACAGAACAGGTATGCTGTGGCAGGATCACTGAACAGCTATGCAGTGGCAGGATCACAGTACAGGTATGCAGTGGGCTGAGGGCTCACTGAACAGAACAGGTATGCTGTGGCAGGATCACTGAACAGGTATGCAGTGGCAGGATCACAGTACAGGTATGCAGTGGGCTGAGGGCTCACTGAACAGAACAGGTATGCTGTGGCAGGATCACTGAACAGGTATGCAGTGGCAGGATCACAGTACAGGTATGCAGTGGGCTGAGGGCTCACTGAACAGAACAGGTATGCTGTGGCAGGATCACTGAACAGCTATGCAGTGGCAGGATCACAGTACAGGTATGCAGTGGGCTGAGGGCTCACTGAACAGAACAGGTATGCTGTGGCAGGATCACTGAACAGCTATGCAGTGGCAGGATCACAGTACAGGTATGCAGTGGGCTGAGGGCTCACTGAACAGAACAGGTATGCTGTGGCAGGATCACTGAACAGGTATGCAGTGGCAGGATCACAGTACAGGTATGCAGTGGGCTGAGGGCTCACTGAACAGAACAGGTATGCTGTGGCAGGATCACTGAACAGCTATGCAGTGGCAGGATCACAGTACAGGTATGCAGTGGGCTGAGGGCTCACTGAACAGAACAGGTATGCTGTGGCAGGATCACTGAACAGCTATGCAGTGGCAGGATCACAGTACAGGTATGCAGTGGGCTGAGGGCTCACTGAACAGAACAGGTATGCAGCCAGGAAGAAGTTAAGCCTAACTAATCTTTCCCTATATGAGAGACTGCAGCAGCTCGCCCTACTCTCACTAATGCAGGCACACGAGTGGCCGTAATGGCCGCCGCTGCCTGCCTTATATAAGGGGGGGTGGGGCTCCAGGGGCTAGTGTAGCCTAATTGGCTACACTGGGCCTGCTGACTGTGATGTAGAGGGTCAAAGTTGACCCTCAGGTGCATTATGGGGCGAACCGAACTTCTTCCGCAAAAGGTTCGCGTGCGGTACCCGCACGCGAACCATCTAAGTTCGCGCGAACCCCGTTCGCCGGCGAACCGTTCGGCCCAACTCTATTAGAGACACAGCAACGGCAACTGGTACTAATTTAAAAGGAAAAATCCATATCATTCTCAGTTTAGGTTCCCTTTAAACATCCAGGTATGCAAGTGACAGTTTCTCCCTAGTCGCAGTGTAACCCTAACTGATAAGGAAATACAGCCATGAAACTCTTTCCTGGCAAAAACTAGCTTCTGAGTGCAGGAGATATCGAGTCTTAAACAAAGTCCATAGTGTAGAAATGTTACTCTTTTTAGAAAAATATCTGGTGGTACAAAACTGCCTATCTTTAAGTGTCCCACAAAATGATTAAAGAGAATCTGTAAGTTTAAATAAATAAAAAAATCTTCAAGAGGGAGAAGCCACTGGATCCTAATAAGGCTTCTCCCGTCCTCCTCAGCCAGCCTGATCCAGTGATGAGACCCCCCCCCCCAAAAAAACCAAAACGCGCAGGTGCACTAGTGGCTTCTCCAGGCCCAGATTTACGTCACAGAAGCCTATAGACACCGATGTCCTGGCATGCTAGCTTCACCTTCCATGAACCTACAAACCCCCGAAGAACCTCAATTGTGTCCCAGCCAGGGATGAGCAGAAACGACGCCAGTGCAAATTTACGCATCGTAGTTCGCATCTACGCATCGTAGTTCATAGGTGAAGTTTTAAAACTACGCTTACGAATGTAGCGAAGTACTGTTACGCGTAGCTTACACCCACTATGCGTAGTTAACATGTGTGTTGCGTAGTGAACTACGAATGCGTTACTCACGGCTACTTTTCCACATCCGATTGTATGCTTACAAATTTACGCATTGGAAAGGGGAATGTACACAAGAGTTCACAGTACAAGCATTTAAAAAGGAATGAATGCGTAAAATTTTCTGCATACGAGCATAAGCATCCGCACAAACTACGCTTCGCACTACGCGTAATTGCGTATTTTCACTTTTAACGCATAGTCTACGAAATGATTACAAAGCGAATATTTGATTTTGAAGCCGTTGTTTGGCAAAGCGTAATTGCGTAAAACTACGCGTAGTTCCAGCGTAGCGAAGTTGGCTGACTACGACCATCCCTGGTCCCAGCTGTCACTTCTCCCTTAGTTCCCTTGCCCATCATAGGTAGCTACAGATGCCCCTTAGTATTAAATAGCCAGAGTTATCCTCAGAATTAAGTAACTAGAGGTGCCCTCAAGTATTAGGTAGCTAGAAGAGCCCCCGAATGAAGGAAGACCTGGTCAGTGGAATGCTGAGAGACGGATGAGTAAACTCTGATTTACAATCTCATCAGGACTCTGCATAGGGAAGGAGGGAGGCACTCTGGGAGGGGAGGAGTAAGCCGCCTTTCCATCATCAGGTGTCTGTAGGCACTTGTCTACAGTGCCTTATGGTAAATCCGGCCCTGGGCTTCCCCTTCAGGCTCCAGCAGAAATAGCCAAACCTAAATGGGTCCGCTCCACTGCACAGTTGACTCGTGACTGCCAAGTAGAGCAGATCTGATCGGGCTTGGCTTTTTCTACCAGAGCCTGAGTGGAAAGATGGTAGTGTGCATGCTCGCAGCAGCAACAAGCTCCAACAAGCAGACTTTCGAGGGTCCCAACGTTGGATCCCCTCTACTGAGGAGAACGTAAGAAGAAGCCTCTTTAGACTCCAGAGACTTCCCCCTTTCCAAGGTAAGTACCCCCCCAGGGAAAAAAAGGGGTAAAGAGACGCCCAAGGTGAATAAAATACATTAAAAGCACTCAAAAATAAATAAATGAGGTGGCTTACCTCAATGATGGCACACCCATATAGGAATGGATATTTATTAGTAAAAAAAAGCACAGGCAACGCGTTTTGTGGGAACTCGCCCACTTCCTCAGGCCAAATAAAGTGCCTACAACCATCAAGAGAGGCGCTTAGTGCTACAGTTCAGCATTATAACAAACATATAAGTCAATAAATATGTATATAATAAATAAATAAAAAAAAATTGCAAGTAGAAAAAATGAATGCGACAATAAAACATGAGGATACAATGGATGCATACAAATCTGTGATCAATAAGTAGCTGATATATAGTTAGTAGAATTGCTATGAATTGGTTGCAAGGGGGTATTTAAAACAAATAGTTATAACTGGTGACTAAAGAAAAAAAAAAGTCTAGTAAATTGATTTGAATGCTGTTCATAAAATTTGTGCAAATGATAATGCACATCCACGTTTCTCAACGCGTATGTGCATAGAAATATATAGAGATGCATGCATCTACACATTACATTCCCATAATGATGAAATATGTATAATGAGCACATATTGATGGGAGCTCAAGTATAGGGTATTAGTCCCCAAACAAACTATTCATATCCAAATAAATAGTCAATGAATTGATTAATAAATGAATAAATATCTCTCTTTTCAGACTAGGCATACTGTATGGGTAATGGGACAGCCACAGGTGTGCCGGACTACCTCCACGGTCACAGCCTGCTGTTAAAAACAGTATGTCACAAATATACAAAAACACAAGAAAATCACCTTTAAAACTGTGCCTATGAGCTGTAATAAAATGATGTATTAAACTATATATCTAATAATTAAGAAAGAAATAAAGGAAATGTATAGTACTATCATGCAAAGGTTTTTAGATTGACATCTGTAGTTGCAAGCAAAAAAGTAATGCTGAAGTATCATGATAG
This sequence comes from Hyperolius riggenbachi, assembly GCF_040937935.1. NCBI lineage: Eukaryota > Metazoa > Chordata > Amphibia > Anura > Hyperoliidae > Hyperolius > Hyperolius riggenbachi. Next base: position 46,428,684 of record NC_090655.1, read on the forward strand.
GGTTAAGTACTTGCGATAGCCCAGAGGGATAAGGATATAGTGGCTGCAAAGAGTTGGATTCATATAAGTGACAGGGACAAAGGTCATTTTCTCTGTATATTCTATTTAGTGCGGTGTGCTATACATAACTAGATCAGACCAGAGGGGGGGGGGGGGGAGTATTGGGAAGGTGGTGGTAGATCACTTACCACTAAATGCCGGTAGCCAGATTCAAGGCGCCTCTAGATGGCAATCTATTCAGGCCCTGTATAAATAAACTTTTGAAGTTTGTAGAGGGGCTGTCCCTACTAGAGGGCGTGTCACTGTAATTAGGAGGCTCCTGTGGCCTTCTTAGGTCATGGCAAAAATATATGCCATAGCCCATAGTTGCTAAATGGATTGTTTTAGGTATGAGCAGCCACCAGAAGGAGCCAAATGACTATTTATACAATATACAGCAAGCTTATTGCATACAAAAGATACAGGACTGCAAATGCATCAAAATGTTAGTGAGAATGCTTTCTTAGGAGTCATATTGGATTAAAACACATATACTAATAATGAATAGTGTGATGGCCAAGGGCTCTGCCTCTGACACAGGCGACCCGGGTTCAAACCCTGGTGCTTACAGTTTAGCCAAAAAATAAAATAACGGTTTTGAGAATTTATCATGATGTTAGTGAGAGAGCTTTCTTAGGAGTCATATTGGATCATAACAAACATAAAAATATTGGATAGCGTAATGGTCAAGGCTCTGCCCCTGACACTAGGTGACCTGGGATCAAATCCCGGCAGGTCCAGTTTAGAGAGGAACAAAAAAAAAAAAAAAAATATATATATATATATATATATATATATATATATATATATATCTATATCTATATCTATATCTATATCTATATATATATATCTCATTTGATGGATGTATCATTGGATCAAAATTATTACAGAATATACAGGTGAGTACAGTACATGTGTATACATACACACATAAACATGCATAAGTTCATGGCAACACACCCATTCTATAACTCCACAAATACATGTTCAGAAATATATAAACACTCAGTACAGATAATGCCAAGCAATTCTATGAAAAAGGTTTCAATACTCTTGTGCTCAGTGCAAATACCAAAATCTAAGTTTTCCTATGTGTATGTATGGATACTGATAAAGGGAGTGGGAATACCACAGGGGGAAGGGGGTGGGGGAATCTGCGGGGAAGCAAAAGGGGTTTGGAGAGGAATATTTAGTAATGCAGATTGCTAGTATTCTAATTACTTCCAAAGTGATAATTGAGAGAACAGTAATGTGAGTTAATAGTTATGTTCCAGGCATTCATTTAGGCCTATTGGTAGGGTGAAGATCCAATACATCTCCCTAGCCCTTAATTGGGTTGTTCTATTTGGTAGTATACTAATCTGCTCTATAGAAATAAACTGCTGACTATTTCAAAGAAGCCTAAAGGCTTTTAAATGATAGTGAATACTACAACTGACTTTCCTCAGATCCCTATCTGAGTATCTGGATCATTTCCTACAAAAATATGTTCTATCTTTACCCTCTTATCTTAAAGATTCAAGTCATTTGTTGGAACAATTGCAAACCATCCAGTGGTTGCCGAACTTCTTATGGCTAACCCTAGATGTCACAGCTCTATATACTAACATAAGACATGATATAGGTTTTCGTTCTGTTCCACATTTCCTCTTTACAGATCCAGACATTCCATATAAACAAAAAATATTTTTATTAAAAGCGACACAATTCATCCTAACTCACAATATTTTTACATTTCAAGATGACATCTTTATACAAACCAAGGGGACAGCGATGGGAGCGAATTTCGCCCCCTCCTACATCAATCTCACTATGGGTCTATTTGAGAAGTTATTTCTAGCAAACCGTGATTTGGCTTCCAATATAGTCTGTTATAGACGACATCATGTTTATTTGAGATGGCCCTATAGACACCCTAGATATGTTTATTCAAGAAATTAACGATGATGACTGGGGTCTGCCCTTTACAGCCAATATCAATCCCATAGTCATTGTTTCTTAGATCTAACCCTATACGTTGAAGATAATACAATTAAAACAAAAACTTTTTTCAAAAAGTTGATGCTAATTCATATGTTCACTATCATAGTCAACACTACAAACCTTGGAAAATAAATATTCCCTTTGGACAATATAGAAGGATAAAGAAAAACTGTACAGATATTTCCATTTATAATAGTCAAGCAGAAATTCTAACGAAAAAATTCATATGCTCAGCCAGACAAAAAGCTTGCAACCTTGATAAAAAAAAATTACTCATTCCTAATAAAAAAAGAAAGGATATAATGGACCAGCAGCCGGCTTTCATAACCCGCTATTGTTACAATCACAACACTATAAGAACAACTCTACAAAACCATTGGCCACTATTACTTATGCTGCATACACACTTGAGATAAAAGTCTTTGGAAAAGGCAAGATCACAGACCAATTTTACCCCATTCCATGTAGTATGAGAGCCATACCTACACAGTCTATTCTATGGAGCTGCACTCCCCATCAGATAAAATCTTTGCATGATGCTGCACATTAAGATGCCCGTACACATTCAAAAGATCATTATCTGCAAAAGATCTGTACCTGCAAAAGATCCATTCCTGCAAAATGCATTCATAGTCTATGAGATCTGCAGATCATCATACACACCTTGTTAAACAGGCAATCATCTGCAGATCATCTGCAGATCAAATCCACCAGGATGGATTTTCAGATCTGCAGATGATTGCCAGATATGCAGATGAAGTCTGTTAAACAAGGTGTGTATGATGATCTGCAGATCTCATAGACTATGAATGCTATTTGCAGGAATGGATCTTTTGCAGGAAGAGATCTTTTGCAGATATGGATCATTTGAATGTGTACGGGCATCTTTGTGTGCAGCATCTTGCAAAGATTTCTGTCTGATGGGGAGTTCAGCTCCATAGAATAGACTGTGTAGAGTATGGCTCTCATACTACATGGAAGGGGGTAAAATTGGTCTGTGATCTTGCCTTTTCCAAAGACTTTTATCTCAAGTGTGTATGTAGCATTAGAGATCCCTATCTGGGACATATTCTAGAAAAGAAACCAAAATTTATCTTCAGACGCTCAAAAACTCTAAAAAAAAACCTTCTGGCCCCAAGCAGACCTAGGGCCCTAATGAACAAAACATCAAGTGATATCAGTTCCCCAAGAATACAGAGATGCAATTCAAAAAAATGCCTCTGCTGTCCTTTCCTCAGTCCTAATACTCTCCAGTTCACGTGTACTATAACACAGGAGATATTCTCTCTTAGACACAGTTTTGACTGCAGTTCCTCCTACACAGGGATGGTCGTAGTCACTAGTCAGCCAACTTCGCTACGCTGGAACTACGCGTATTTTTACGCAAATACGCTTCGCAATCTATGGCTCCGAAATCGGCCACTTCGCTACGTTAGCATACCGTAGACTACGCATTAAAATACGCAAGCTTCACGTATTGCGTAGCGTAGTTGATGCGACCGCTTATGCCCTTATGCGGAAATTTTTTCCGCAATAATCTGCTAACTATGCGCATATACAAACTAATATAAGCATACATTCCAACATCCAATGCGGAATTGTATGCATATAAAGGGCAAGAAAATTTCTGCGCATGCGCAATGACCCATATAAATGCAGTTACCGCAAGTGTAGTTGACTTCGCAATACATACGTCAACTACGCGTAGCGGGCGAAGCTACGCATAGCGAGACTATGACTACGCGGAAATGGGTAGTTCTTAAACTTCGCCTATGAACTATGATGCGTAGTTGCGTACTACGATGCGTAGATTCGCGCTGGCGTAGTTTTTGAGCAACCCTGCTCCTACATAATTTACCTTATCACATGCCCATGCGGGCTGCAATACGTTGGGAGGACAACCCAAAAGATCTGCAGTTGTATAGGCCAACACAGAAGAAATATCATAAAAGCATATCCCAAACACACAGTCTGTCATGCCATTATGCTGAATTTCACAATTCAGATCCAGAAGACATTTCCTTTATTCCTATAGAGCAGATTAGTATACTACCAAATAGAGCAACCCAATTAAGGGCTAGGGAGATGTATTGGATGTTCACCCTAAGGACCCCAGAAGGCCTAAACGAATGCCTGGAACATAACTATTAACTCACATTACTGTTCTCTCAATTATCACTTTGGAAGTAAATAGAATACTAGCAATCTGCATTACTAAATATTCCTCTCCAAACCCCTTTTTCCTTCCCTGCAGATTCCCCCTCCCCCTGTGGTATTCCCACTCCCTTTATCAGTATCCATACATACACATAGGAAAACTTAGATTTTGGTATTTGCACTGAGCACAAGAGTATTAAAACATTTTTCATATAATTGCTTGGCATTATCTGTACTGAGTGTTTATATATTTCTGAACATGTATTTGTGGCAGTGTTGCCAACTCATCCCTTTAATTACTGACACATATGAATTATACAGGTTTTGTGGCTAGGTAGATGCAGTTAAGGCACTGATTATGTGCACATAGCCCCAGAACCTGGATAACTTAGATGTGTCAGTAATTAAAGGGATGAGTTGGCAACACTGATTTGTGGAGTTATAGAATGGGTGTGTTGCCATGAACTTATGCATGTTTGTGTGTATGTATACATATGTACTGTACACACCTTTATATTCTCTAATAATTTTGATCTAATGACACATTCATCTAATGATTATTAATAATATATATATATATATAATATTATTTTTTTTTTTTCCTCTCTGAACTGGAACTGCCGGGGTTTGAACTCGGGTCGCCTGTGTCAGAGGCAGAGCCCTTGGCGATCACACTATTCATTATTAGTATACATGTTTTAATCCAATATGACTCCTAAGAAAGCATTCTCACTAACATTTTGATGCATTTGCAAAAGTCCTGTATCTTTTGCATGCAATAAGCTTGAAAGCAGACTTGCTATGCTGTATATTGTATAAATAGTCATTTGGCTCCTTCTGGTGGCTGCTCATACCTAAAACAATCCATTTAGCAACTATGGGCTATGGCATATATTTTTGCCATGACCTAAGAAGGCCACAGGAGCCTCCTAATTACAGTGACACGCCCTCTAGTAGGGACAGCCCCTCTACAAACTTCAAAAGTTAATTTATACAAGGCCTGAATAGATTGCCATCTAGAGGCGTCTTGAATCCAGCTACCGGCATTTAGTGGTAAGTGATCTAACACCACCTTCCCAATACTCCCCCCTTCTGGTCTGATCTAGTTATGTATAGCACACCTCACTAAATAGAATATACAGAGAAAATGACCTTTGCCCCTGTCACTTATCCAACTCTTTGCAGCCACTATATCCTTATCCCTCTGGGCTATCACAAGTACTTAACCCTATCATGATACTTCAGCATTACTTTTTTGCTTGCAACTACAGATGTCAATCTAAAAACCTTTGCATGATAGTACTATACATTTCCTTTATTTCCTTCTTAATTATTAGATATATAGTTTAATACATCATTTTATTACATCTCATAGACACCGTTTTAAAGGGGATTTTCTTGTGTTTTTGTATATTTGTGACATACTGTTTTAACAGCAGGCTGTGACTGTGGAGGTAGTCCGGCACACCTGTGACTGTCCCATTACCCATACAGTATGCCTAGTCTGAAAAGAGATATTTATTCATTTATTAATCAATTCATTAACTATTTGGATATGAATGGTTTGTTTGGGGACTAATACCCTATACTTGAGCTCCCATCAATATGTGCTCATTATACATATTTCATCATTATGGGAATGTAATGTGTAGATGAATGCATCTCTATATATTTCTATGCACATACGCGTTGAGATACGTGGATGTGCATTATCCTTTGCACAAATTTTATGAACAGCATTCAAATCTATGCATCTCGTCAATTTACTAGCCTTTTTTTTTTTTTTTTTTTTTTTTTTTGTAACCAGTTATCATAACTTTTTGTTTTAAATACCCCCTGCAAACCAATTCATAGCAATTCTACTAACTATATATCAGCTACTTATTGATCGCATAGATTTGTATGCATCCATTGTATCCTCATGTTTTATTGTCGCATTCATTTTTCTACTTGCAATTTTTTTTATTTATATATTATATACATATTTATTGACTTATATGTTTGTTATAATGCTGAACTGTAGCACTAAGCGCCTCTCTTGATGGTTGTAGGCACTTTATTTGGCCTGAGGAAGTGGGCGAGTTTCCACAAAATGCATTGCCTGTGCTTTTTTTTTTTTTTTTTTTTACTAATATCCATTCCTATATGGGTGTGTCATCATTGAGGTAAGCCACCTCATTTTATTTATATTTTAGTTGCTTTTAATGTATTTTATTCCCCTTGGGCACCTCTTAACCCTTTTTTTACTGTGTCTCACCCCATCCGTGGGGTGCTCCTACACCTGACCACTGGTGGTCTCTGACACTACCTAGTTTGCCAATGTGTAAGAGTTTTTTTTCAAGACAGCGACCTTCGCCAGGTTTCCTGGTACTCCAAGTTGAGTCAAGTTTGTGCATCTCCACCTGCCTGCAGTGGTCGGTTGCCCTTCTGCAACCCGCCGTTGTGAGTATTATTTCAACACCATTTAATTTATTCATCAATCTCTGTGACGTACTGCACCATCTGGCCTCCCGTTGTGTTTCTTTCCGTAGGGTGCACATACTCACCCTCAACCTTCTTGTACCCCCCTCACCCCCCCGCCTTCCCCGGGGACACACTTTCCCCTTCAGGTTCACTTAAAGTCTTTAAAAGTGGGTTGGAATTGAATGGTGAAAGTGGCACTTGATTGGCTAAAAAGGTGTAAACGATGTAAGTAAAACTGTGTGTATCTCCAATAAAAAACAACATATATTCCACTGTGTAGAAAACAGAAAGGACTTTATTTGACAGACCTAAGACACCGTGCTTTACAGAGGGACCTGTCTCTTTTGTTCAAGTGTGCTTAGAAAATAACATTTACAATGCTCAAATTGCTCATAAAATGTTTTGCAATGCACAGGTGACTTATAAATTGCGTATGTCAATGCAAGATGTACAAATATATATATTATATAAACAATATCTTAGTAGACAAAATATATAAGACACACTTATACAGGTCTGGATTTACCTCATAGGAGCCTATAGGCCAGGGGTCTCACACTTTTTCACTACTTTGAAAATCACCAGGCCCCAGAGATCTACCAACATTTAAAATGCTAAAATTTGCATACTGCTCGGAGGGGGAGGAATCTGCTTTTGCCCAATCATGACTGGGCGGGGAGGGGGGCTTCCCGCCCAGTCATGATTGGGCAAAAGCAGATTCCTTCCCCCTAGCCAGGCATATGTTCTCCAGTATACGTATCCAGGCATACATACTCCAGTATCGGTAGCCAGGCATACATGCACCAGTATAGGTAGCCAGGCATATGCGTCCCAGTATAGGTAGCCAGGCATATGCGTCCCAGTATAGGTAGCCAGGCATATGCGTCCCAGTATAGGTAGCCAGGCATATGCGTCCCAGTATAGGTAGCCAGGCATATGCGTCCCAGTATAGGTAGCCAGGCATATGCGTCCCAGTATAGGTAGCCAGGCATATGCGTCCCAGTATAGGTAGCCAGGCATATGGGTCCCAGTATAGGTAGCCAGGCATATGTGTCCCAGTATAGGTAGCCAGGCATATGCGTCCCAGTATAGGTAGCCAGGCATATGTGTCCCAGTATAGGTAGCCAGGCATATGTGTCCCAGTATAGGTAGCCAGGCATATGTGTCCCAGTATAGGTAGCCAGGCATATGTGTCCCAGTATAGGTAGCCAGGCATATGTGTCCCAGTATAGGTAGCCAGGCATATGTGTCCCAGTATAGGTAGCCAGGCATATGTGTCCCAGTATAGGTAACAAGGCATATGTGTCCCAGTATAGGTAGCCAGGCATATGTGTCCCAGTATAGGTAGCCAGGCATGTGTCCCAGTATAGGTAGCCAGGCATATGTGTCCCAGTATAGGTAGCCAGGCATATGTGTCCCAGTATAGGTAGCCAGGCATATGTGTCCCAGTATAGGTAGCCAGGCATATGTGTCCCAGTATAGGTAGCCAGGCATATGTGTCCCAGTATAGGTAGCCAGGCATATGTGTCCCAGTATAGGTAGCCAGGCATATGTGTCCCAGTATAGGTAGCCAGGCATATATGTCCCAGTATAGGTAGCCAGGCATATATGTCCCAGTATAGGTAGCCAGGCATATATGTCCCAGTATAGGTAGCCAGGCATATATGTCCCAGTATAGGTAGCCAGGCATATATGTCCCAGTATAGGTAGCCAGGCATATATGTTCCAGTATAGGTAGCCAGGCATATGTGCTCCAGTATAGATAGCCAGGCATATGTGCTCCAGTATAGGTAGCCAGGCATATGTGCTCCAGTATAGGTAGCCAGGCATATGTGTCCTAGTATAGGTAGCCAGGCATATGTGCTCCAGTATAGGTAGCCAGGCATATGTGCTCCAGTATAGGTAGCCAGGCATATGTGCTCCAGTATAGGTAGCCAGGCATATGTGCTCCAGTATAGGTAGCAAGGCATATGTGCTCCAGTATAGGTAGCAAGGCATATGTGCTCCAGTATAGGTAGCAAGGCATATGTGCTCCAGTATAGGTAGCAAGGCATATGTGCTCCAGTATAGGTAGCAAGGCATATGTGCTCCAGTATAGGTAGCCAGGCATATGTGTTCCAGTAGAGGTAGCCAGGCATATGTGTTCCAGTGTGCCCCCACACTCTCCACCAGACGCCGCTCAGCCGCCCTCCTCCATCAGTACACTGGCATTCCTCTCGCTGGCACTGCATAATGGCCTCAGCAACTTCATATCAGTGGCAACACGTTGAAAGGAGAGAGTTGGCTTAATAACAGCACGTATATGCGCCGCCACTAGGCCTTCTCTCTTCTCTCCACTGCGGGTCCCCACTGATATGAGGTCTGCAAGCCAGGCATGCAACACCAGAGAGGGAGATGCCAGTGTATGGAGGAGAGCAAACGAATGGTGGTTGGGGAGGAAGGGGGGCAGGTCCAGAAGGAAGATGCGGAAGGTCTGCCTCTGACTCCGTCTTGCCTCGCCTCTCCCAGTGCCTCCTCTGATAGGCTGCATGCTGCTCTGCATAGGGTGGCAGAGCAGCACAATTAGGTGGTAGGCTGCACAGTCAGCATCCGGCACACTATTTAAAAAAGTCCTTCGAGATCTACCCAGCAGTCCTTCACGATCTACTGGTAGATCGCGATCGTCGTAATAAGCACCTCCGCTATAGGCACACATATACTGTCAACCTAGACTTCGTCCCCCGTGAAACTACAAACCCCCACCAAACTGCACTGCAAGTGTGCTGGCTGTCCCTGCTGTCACATCTCTCTTGCTTCCCGTGCTCATCATAGACAGCTACAGGTGACCCTTAAAACCCTGCATTTCAACTTTGCTCTAAAACATTATTTACAGCATATTATATGCAACCAGCATTTTTTTTTGTACTAGACCAGCATTGGAAGGGTTAAACACAGAGGTTTAAAGTTCCGTGGAGAGATATGCAGAAGTTGAGATAGATACATTTAACTAAATAGAATGTAACAAGTGATAAATGTTACACACTCTTTGGCTGTCCTCCAGCTCCTTCTCAGTCAGAGAGAGTGAGTCACATGCCACACTTAGATACATTTATGTAAACAAAATGTATCTATGTCAGCTTCGGATGCGTCTGCAGAAATCTCCAGGAACTTTAAAGCTCTGTGTAACCCTTCCAATGCTGGTCTAGTAAAAAAAAAATACTGGTTGCATATAATATACTGTAAATAATGTTTAGATAAAGGTTTCCCTAAATATTAGGTTGCTAGAGGTGTTTCTGACTGCAGGGAGATCTGGTTAGTGGAATGCAGAGTTTACACTGCATTCAATACTCTGAATAGGTAAAGAGGGAGGGAGGCACTTGATGAAGGGAGTGAGCTGCCTTTCCATCACTATGCTAAGTACACACTTGCAACTATGATCGTTCCTAACAACAGCTTAAAGAGCAGCTGAGGTGGCATATTGAAATGAAATCCTGATAGGACCCAGAGGCATATCGTGTACACAATAACAAGCCTCTGGGTCATTCTATCACTGCTGCCAGCCCCCCCCCCCCCCCCCCTGCACTCTGCTGCCCCCCCCCCCCCCCCCCTTAAAAGATCGCCAGGCCAGCAACAATCTGCTTATTGCTGGCCTGCTTTGTTTATGTAAAGCTGCCAATCAGCCTCCTCCGCATCGCCCCCTTGATAACAGGCTCTCCCCGACGCTCTCCTCTGCTTCTGTTAGCTTCCTCCAATAGGAAGCCAAGCCGCGACCCAGGAGTACTTCCTTGGTCTTTCAAAAAGACCTTCTAATTTTTCAGAAAATCGATTTTTTAAACTTTAAAAGGAAGTTTCAAAGGTAAAAAGTATACATGTAAATGTGGTAAATACATTAACTGTCATTTAGATGTATACAATTTTCCTTTGAAACTTTTTATTTGAAATTTTCTCAAAAACGATAAGCTATTTTTGAAAATGTCCTCTTGTTCTCACTGTTCTACTTAACGTATCCTGCAAATTTGGTGTTTATATCATGTAAGGGGGCTTTGCTATTATCCTCTAAAGTCGGCGTATTTTAATCACGGCCGTGATCACGGCTAAATCCGTGATCATGAGCCAGATTTGGACCACAATCATGTGTGCATTCGTAACTGAATACATAATCGAGAGGCGATCACGAATTCGGATCACAATGTGGAATAGTGAAAAAATGGCTATTCCGTGATCACAAAGTCGTGATCGTTACAAGGAAATGTATGCATTGGCACATGCCTAAAGTTTTTTGCACTGGTTGAATTGCACAAAGTCATTTTCACATTGATATTTGCATTTTTGCCTGTCTTTGTATTGCTGCAAAAATATATGGATTTCACAAGATAAGCATTTTTATCAAAGATGGATTCACTGGATTTAGGGAAGTATGTTTCTGCATACCTGCCCATAATTTTTTGGGCATATAGTCATCTGTGCAAAAATGTGTTATCATGCTTATAGGCTTCAATGCACGTTGCCCAGAGACTTCAATGCACGCAGTGCTGGATCATAATTTAAAAGGTCAATTTGAAGAAAAAAATGTTCTGACTTGTTACAATTTTCACGCTGGTTATAACGGCAGGTTATTTGTAAATCGGGGACTACCTGTAATCGTATCTTTGTGACAACTTTTGCAGTTAATGGCAAAACCCTTATACAGGCTATAGTCACCAAAATTGCTACATACAGTATATTAAGGGACATAATGGGAACACATAAAAAAAAAAAAACCATTTTGTTTCAAAAGATCTTTGTAGTTTTTCAGATCGACTTAAAAAATGTAAAGGAAAAATGGTTTTTAAACTAATTTTTCTCAGTTTAAAAAACAATTTTCCTTCGCATTTTTTAAAACAGATTCTTCTTGAAAATAACATTTTTTTTTTTTTACTTGTTCCCACTATTCTTTAACATAGGTAGCAATTTTGGTGACATTAGTATGTACGTGGGCTTTGCTATTAACCACATAAACCGGCAGAAAATTAAGAGTTGAATTATGCAAAATTGGTTGAATTTCCAGACTGTAATTATTGTGTGGAGGTGACGGTGACATTTTGCATAATTGTAATTACCTATTATGATCAACCTCTAGTGAGTCAGCTGGATGGGAAGAAGTTATTTAGTGTGTATTTATTAATTTAGAATAATTTTGATTACTCAAGCATGTTTTATATGGGTTTTAATCTGAGCTGGTGTGTTTGTTGTATTGGTTGAAAGTTTAGCGTTAGGTGAAACACTAAAAGGGTTAGTATTAGGCATGGAGAACAGGAGGGTAAGGTGGCCACACACCATACATTTTTTTTTTTTTTAAATTTTCATTCCATTCGAGCATTCCGATCCAATATCCCGATTGAGCAGAAGTTTTGATCATAATCTTCGAGGTACCACACACGTATTTTCAAGATTTCAGCAATTTCGGGAAATGCACATTTTTATTGTGAAAAATTGCATGCAATAAAAATGTATGTCTTTTGCCAAAAAGTTGAAGAGTGGGGATATTGTAGTCTGGCAGAGAAGGAAGGGATAATTTTATGTATTTTTGACATGATTTTATTATACCCAAAAAGCATACTAGACCCTTGCTTGACACACATTTTGGTAATTTAGAGGCATGAAAATAAATTGAATCTTTTTGCACAGAAGCAAATGTTTGCTTTCTTAACCACTTCGCCATATCTGGACGCATATATCCGTCCAGATAGGCAGTGGTGCTGCAGCCGTGTGTTGCGCGCGATCGGGCGCGCGCCCGCGCGCGCCCCCGCTACCTCCCGCTGCCCCCCCCGATCAGTGAATGGGAATATAATTCCCATTCACCGATCCAAGTCCCCGGCAGAAATACCGACGCTTTCTCATCAGAGAGCGTGGTATTTCTGCCCCCAGGAAACAACTTCTCTTCATTTTAGTTCCTAGATGCGACATCGTTCGCATCTAGGAACTTTTTGAATGTGGCCATCTTGTGGCCAAATAGTAAACTGCACCCACATACCTGTATTGAATAAAAAATACATTCTTTTACATCTAAAATTGGCTATTTACCTCCCAAACTAAAATTACCCAAATACATTTTTGTATTAAAAAAAATAATAAAAAAAATTACAATTAAAAAAAAAAAAACTACATAAATAGTTACCTAAGGGTCTGAACTTTTTAAATATACATGTCAATAGAGTATCCTATTACATTTTTTAAAATTATAAGCTTGTAAATAGTGATCGACGCAAATTGAAAAAATGCACCTTTATTTCTAAATAAAATATCGGCGCCATAAATTGTGATAGGGACGTAATTTAAATGGTGTAATAAGCGGGATAAATGGGCACATAAAATGCATGGGTTTTAATTACTGTAGCATGTATTAATTTTAAACTATAATGGCTAAAAACTGAGAAATAATGTTTTTTTTCCATTTCTATCTTAATCTTCCTGTTAAAATGTATTTACAGTAAAGTGGCTCTTAGCATAATGTACTACCTAAAGAAAGCCTAATTAGTGGTGGAAAAAACGAGATATAGATCAATTAATTTTGATAAGAAGCGATAAAGTTATTAGCGAATGAATGGGAGGTGAACATTGCTTGGATGCATAAGATTTTCGAAGCTGTAGGCTGAAGTGGTTAAAACAGAAGGTATTTGTCATCATTCAGATTAGAGTGAGCTCCCAAGATGCTTCACTGCTGAATATGCACATCATCCTTTGTTTTCCCTGTAATCTAAACACACCCACAGAACCATTGAAATGCAATGATGTGCCAGCTTGTTAATTGTACAGAGCCAGAATAATCCAACATGCATACAGACTGTTTTGGATTGGTTGATCCTCATCAGTGCATGGTATGGATTAATGTGGCTCTATGGAGTAGGGCTTGTAACACCCAAAGGTACAGACTAACCAGCAAGTTCATGGTGAACCAGAACTCCTAGGAGTGTGTGAGGGGCTACAAAGGGCCACAAAACCCTCTTACTAAGATGCTATGGAAAACAAAAGTTTGCTTTCTTAAAACAGAAGGTATTTGTGATTATTCAGGTTGGAGTGAGCATATGTCTCCCACGACGATGCATCACTGCTGAATATGCAGATCATCCTTTGTTGTACCTGTAAACTTAAAGAGACACTGATGCAAAAAAAAAAAAAATAATAAAAAAAATATATATACAGTAATGAATTGGTTGTGTAGTATGGATAATTACTAGAACATTAGTAGCAAAGTAAATATTCTCATATTTTTATTTTCAGTGATATAGTGTTTTTTATAGCATTGCATCATTCTCTTTACACACTACTCACCATTCTAAATGATTTTAAAGAGCAGTCTTGTGAATTATTGACATGTCCTCTGCAGGAAAAAGAAAATACAGTGACTGAGCTCAATGGCTCTTTTGCATAAATAACTGTAGTTTCTTAATTCTCCCTTTACTTTGAAACAATATTAGACTTATGTCTCTGCTCCTAATGTTTTATTTCTTAGCTGTATTACACATGCAAATCAATCATTATATCATAATTTTTTTTTCCGCTTCAGTGTCTCTTTAACACACCTCCAGATCCGCTGGAATGCAATATAGCCAAAATTGAACGCCATGGAGTTAAATGTCAGAGATTATATTTTCTTTTTCTTGCTCGCTTTCTATGCATGCAAAATATGTTTTCATACATTGTGTACAGGAATGATACAATAAATCCTTGCAGAATCCAGGAGTTGCCTCTCTTGTACTATGCACAGAAGAATCGCATTAGAGCGCTAAAGAAGTTGCTGGCCACAAAGACTGTCAACCCACTGCAGAGAGGTGAGTACATCATTGAAATTATTTGGTAAGACTGGACAAGGATGTCGCGCAGTCACATCTAGGTCTTAAAGAGAGTCTGAAGCCTTCTAATCTTTAGCGATATCAGCAGTGCTAAAACGCTGCATTCCCACGGCAGAAAGATGTAATTAAACCCACTAAATCCCCGGGGCAAAATGCGGGGAGCGTTTCCTGTAAGAGGCACAGCTTTGTGCTGTAGCTCTGCCTCTATTCGCGTCAATCCCCGCTGATCGCTGCCTTTCCCCGCCTTTCTCAGTCTTCTTTCACAGAGAGGGGCGGGGAGATGGGTGTCGATTAAAGCTAATGGAGGCAGAGCTACAGCGCTAAGCTCTGTCTTCACGGGAAGCAAAATCCATCAAAGTCGTGGAATCTTGCCCTGGTATTTGGGGGGTTTAATGACCTCTTTCTGCCGTGGGAATGCGGCATTTTAACACTGCTGATATTGTTAAAAATGTCTAATAAAAAGATGATTTTTACAAGGCTTCATACTCTCTTTAAAATCTTTAAAAGCTGGAAGTTTTGAATCTGTATGATACTATTTATTTATTTGCTAACTTAAAGTGAACCCGAGGTAAAATAAACTGACAAAATAAACAACTGTATCTATCCTCCTTCTCCTAAAAATGACTTTTTTTTTAGATATCCTATGGTTTTAATTTATATTTAAACATTTACAAAGTAGATTGAATACAGATTAGGGGCACCAAGAGCCAAATATAGTGTAGTATGTACTGGTAGTTGAAATGAAGTATGATAGAGTAATAATAAGCTATTTTCACAAAGCAGGGTTACCTCCAAGGCAACCACTGTATAGGCAGGTGGGGAGATTAGACCTGACCCCACTCAGGATTAAGAAGTCACTCTCCGTAGATAAGTAGGTAATACCCCTCCACCAGGGGTGGACTTAATATAGCTTAGTATGGATACAGAGGCGCCAAAAGGATAAAAGAATCTAAAAAGTTTAAAACACGAGGAGGCATTGGTGGACCCCCTCCAAGCAGTATCAAAAATTGTCAATGTATTTGTCAAATGCAATACGTTTATTTACATACTCCGGGGGACAAAGCATTGTCCCCCAGAGTATGTAAATAAACTTCTTCTATTTGACAAAAACATTGGCAATTTTTGCGTCTGCTTGGAGGAGGTGAGTCCACCACTGCCGCCTCATGTTTTAAACTTTTTAGATTCTTTTATCCTTTTGGCGCCTCTGTATCCATACTACACTAAAGTAGATTGAATGTTTTATAGTCTCTGCTCAGTGACAGTCTATAAAGTGTCTATTAAGAGTCAATACATGAACTATTGACCTTATTCAATCCCTCCCCTGTTCTCAGAAGTTGTATTCTGCCAGGAAAACTTTTATGCGTGTAATTTGCTTAGTGAGATTTACTATATTCCTGACCAGGTACCGACAAGTCAGATGCTTTAATTTGCAGGCCTGAAAATTAACTCTTTCAGGCAGCAAAATAAAAAGATTAAGACAGCCCAGTTAATAATGTTTTGCACTGTGTATATACACATGTTTATCACATTGTGTCACATGTCACATTGGGTACCCTTTAACCTCTTGAGGACCCACCCTTTACCCCCCCCCTTAAGGACCAGCGCTGTTTTAGCTGATCTGTGCTGGGTGGGCTGTGCAGCCCCCAGCACAGATCAGGGTGCAGGCAGAGCGACCAGATCGCCCCCCTTTTTTCCCCACTAGGGGGATGATGTGCTAGGGGGTCTGATCGCTCCTGCCTGATGGGTGTTGCGGGGGGGGGCACCTCAAAGCCCCCCTCCGCAGCGAGATTCCCCCCCTACCTCTCCTCCCTGTCCCCCCTGGTGATCTGGGCTGCACAGGACGCTATCCGTCCTGTGCAGCCAGTGACAGGCTGTCCCCTGTCACATGGCGGCGATCCCCGGCCGCTGATTGGCCGGGGATCGCCGATCTGCCTTACGGCGCTGCTGCGCAGCAGCACCGTACAATGTAAACAAAGCGGATTATTTCCGCTTGTGTTTACATTTAGCCTGCGAGCCGCGATCGGTGGCCCGCAGGCTATTAACGGAGCCCCCCGCCGTGAATTGACAGGAAGCAGCCACTCGCGCGAGCGGCTGCTTCCTGATTAATTAGCCTGCAGCCGGCGACGCAGAACTGCGTTGCTGGACCTGTAGCTGCCACTTTGCCGACGCGCGGTATGAGTGCGCGGTCGGCAAGTGGTTAAAGGACCACTCTTGCAACAAATTTTAAAATTTAAAGTGCAAGTTTATGCATAATCATAAAATGTGCATTTGTTCCAGAATAAACATTTTTTTCTTTACTATGTTGCTGCCACTTACAGTAGGCAGTACAATTCTGACAGATCTGACATGTTTTAGACTAGTCCATCTCCTCGGGGGGGATTCTCATGGTCTTCTTTATTTGCAAAAGAACTTACTGAATGGTAGTTGCTCAGTCCAACTGCCAAAATTCAATGCAAATGAGCAGGGATGCTGTTCGACATATTTGCATATATCAATTCCCAGTGAGTGCTTTTGAAAATAATAATGGAGATACTGTGAATCCCCCATGAGGAGATGGACTAGCCCAAAACCTATCAGATCTGTCATATTTTTATTGCCTACTACTATAAGCGACAGCAGCATAGGCAAAATGTAATTTATAGTGCATTGTACTCTGGGAGAAATGTGCTTCTCATACCTATGTATTTAAAATTTTCCAATTTTTCCGATTAGTGGCCCTTTAAAAGAAAAAGAGTAAACTTTTGACTAATACGTTTTCTTCAGGCTCTATTACTGACTGTTGACTGACAATGTTAGATCACAGGCTGACGAGGAGAGAGTATTGTAAATTCAGAGTTTACATGTTAATTTAAGGTGCCAATACATCTACCAATTTGGTGGCCGATCGACTATCCGATTATATAATTATCGAATCACATGAACAACGGTGCCGCCAAAATCATGCCCGATAAACGATTTAACCATTTTCAGGCCAAAATGAGTGGAATGCATTGATCAGACATGATGCAAGATGTCGGTCAGACATGCTCGATTGGGTGCGCACCGGTAACGGCATGCGATAATCAAGAACAACGAACTCAACATCCCCCCCGAGTAGCTAAGACTAGGAGGGGGAATAGTATTTAATGCCACCGGGAATTTCAGCGGCTGCAGGGTGAGTCGCCATTCAGCTCTCCCTGCGCCCAACTGCCCGGCAGCGCAATAATATGTACGCTGTAAGGGAGACCACAAACTTTATAGGACGCTACCAGTGCAAGAGGTAGAAAGAAAGGTAACGCCGTTAAAAAAAATAAGAGCTACATGGTAGACATGCAGGTGACAGAGGAAAGTGCAAAGCAGGTAAACGTGGGAGGAACCATCCATCTCTGACTATGTCAGGTGCTTCAGAGTAAATCGGGGCTGTTTTTGACAGGAATAAAACCTGTTTTGCAGCATTTTACCTGCAAAGAATTCAATATTTCACTGTGTCAAATCCCATGTGAAGTCTTCTCAGGGTCTTCAAGAGAAACTGCTCTTCATCTCAGTATAAATGATGAGTGAAGTTGCTCAGCAATTCACCAGGGATGGTCCTAGGCAGCCAACTTCGCTACGCTGGAACTACGCGTATTTTTACGCAAATACGCTTCACAATGTACGGCTACGAAATCAGCCATTTGGCTACGTTAGCATACCGTAGACTACGCATTAAAATACGCAAGCTTCACGTAGTGCGTAGCGTAGTTGTTGCGACCGCTTATGCCCTTATGCGGAAAAATTTACGCAATAATCTGCTAACTATGCGCATACACAAACTAATTTAAGCATACATTCCAACATCCAATGCAAAATTGTATGCGTACAAAGGGCAATAAAATTTCTGCGCATGCGCAATGACCCATATCAATGCAGTTACCGCACGCGTAGTTGACTTCGCAATACATACGTCAACTACGCGTAGCGGGCGAAGCTACGCATAGCGGGACTACGACTACGCGGAAATGCGTAAGTGTGGTTCTTAAACTTCGCCTACGAACTACGATGCGTAGTTGCGTACTACGATGCGTAGATTCGCGCTGGCGTAGTTTACGAGCAACCCTGCAATTCACCACACTGGGCATTGCTGGCAAGACTTAAAAGGAAGAAGATGGTTCTCCGGCTCCCTGTCACTGAAGTTTACAATCAAGAATAGAAGATATACCTGATAATAAAGATAGAATGAGGATTTAAAGGGACTCTGAAGTGAATGACATATGGAGGTTGCCATATTTATTTCCTTTTAAACAATACCAGTTGCCTGGCTGCTCTGCTTCACACACTTAAAACAAGCATGCAGATAATCTTGTCAGATTGTTGCCAGAAACATTGGATCTGAATGCTTGTTCAGGGTCTATGGCTAAAAGCATTAGTCAGAGGGGAACTAGTAAAAAAGGGCGCACAGGGATAGTGGACAAAAAGGGCGCCGCCATAGACTGCAATGCAAAATTTCGGCTATTCGGCGCCCGACAGGAAAAAGGGCGCACGAGAAATAGCGGTTACAGGGATCGTGTTAACAAAGGTTTTCGTTTACAGGATAAAGTTTATAACAAATATCGTTTACAAGTTTGTTTAGACTTTGTATTATACTTATTTTTTCGTTTGTAAATTTCGCTTATATGGGTTTTAACTAGTTTTTTCGTTTTAAAAATGCGCTCTTAAAACTATAACAACTAAAATTTCGTTTACACTTCTTTTATCATTTAAAATTCGTTTTCATATGTATAATGCTTAAATAACGTTTCTAAAGCTAATTGTATTAGAAATACATCGCTTATGGTATTAACTTTGTTTTTACACTTCTAGTGCATTGATTATAGTTACTAAAATATCGCTTTAAATATTACTGTTATTTTAAGATTTCTACGTGATTTTAAGGCTAGTTATTCTATTACAAATATATAAATTATTTTATTCATGTTATTTGGAGTGAAGTATTTTAAGGATTAAATATATTATTGTTTATATGTGTTTAGCGTGTTTTGTGCAGTGGGGATGGTTAGGTTTAGGCATTACTAGGGGGTCTAGGGGTTAGGGATAGGTACAGGGAGGGTTAGGACCAGGGTGGTGGTTAGTTTTAGGCACCACCAGGGGGGTCTTAGGTTTAGGCACCAGAAGGGGAGTCTTAGGTTTAGGCACCAACAGGGGGGTCTTAGGTTTAGGCACCACCAGGGAAGTCTTAGGTTTAGGCACCAACAGGGGGGTCTTAGGTTTAGGCACCAACAGGGGGGTCTTAGGTTTAGGCACCAACAGGGGGGTCTTAGGTTTAGGCACCAACAGGGGGGTCTTAGGTTTAGGCACCAACAGGGGGGTCTTAGGTTTAGGCACCAACAGGGGAGTCTTAGGTTTAGGCACCAACAGGGGGGTCTAGGGGTTAGGGATAGGTACAGGGAGGGCTCTGTATGAGAGTAAGGTTAGGTATAGTTATAGTACAATATATGTAATATATACAATTTATTACATTATGTGTATTTACACAAAGGGGAGTCTAGGTGTGAGGGATAGGGATAAGGAGAGATATCTGTGACCCTAAAGTTAGGTATAATTGTAGTAAAATACCTGTAAAACCTACCATTCTAGTACTATGCTTAATACAAGTGTAAATATCGTTTTTTCTATAGACGCTATTTGACGTTTCATTTCAGAATTAGTTTACTGTTATAGACGGTATTTTGCCATTTCATTTCCGTTTATTTTACGTATTTAGCACTAAATTATCGTTTATAACCTCTTAAACGAAAAATACGGTTTTGCATTCAAACTTCTAATTTCGGCTACACCCCGCGCCCTTTTTTCCAGGCGCCCTTTTTTGATATACGCAGTCAGAGGATCAAAAGGACAGCCAGGCAATGTGCATTGCTTAAAAGGAAATAAATATGGCAGCCTCCTTATACCTCTCACCTCAGATTCCCTATATATACTATACTTGGTGCCTTAAAGGGTAAAAATAAATAATTACACAGGGAACAGCTGTGTCCCACTAATAAAACTGAGATAACACAATAATTTGTGGTGACGGTACATTTTAAAATAGATCTATATATTTTTTTCAGTAGGAATGGGGAAGCATATGAGTTTTGGGGCCCAAGGGGTGCTGCACATCTAAAAGGGGGTGCTGGTAAAATGGGCATGAGAAAATGCCAAAAGTAGAATATCGGCTTACCGATATGCTACTATTTTCGATCACCAGTAAAACATCAGTACGGTGGTCAGAAATGTCAAATTCCAAATCCAACGGAATTTTGACAAATTGCATTTATGAGGGCTTTGCTATGAACTGTGGAAGAGGGCGGTATTGACTTTAATGTAATGGCGGAATTTCACCCAGCATTCCAAATTCTGCGATCCGAGTTGGGATGCCAATTTTCAATGCGGAAATCAGAATTCTGTGTATCTCATCCCTAAATATCAGTAATTATACCAATATACTATTATCCCCCACTGTAACCTAATTGTCACATTAACCCTGCCCTATCTGCGCCTAACGCTATCCTCCCCTCACCTTCTCTTAACCATAATCTCCTCCCACCTACTCCTTCTGGTAAAGCCTCTATTTGCAGCAGCTGTAAGGCAGCAATTTACCCAAGCAGCTGTAAATAGAGATGGCCCGAACAGTTCGCCAGCGAACGGTACCCGGCAAACTTCAGTGGTTCGCGTTCGCCAGCAAACGCAAACTTTTCCGGAAGTTCGGTTTGCCCCCATAGTGCATCACGAGGGTCAACTTTGACCCTCTACATCACAATCAGCAGGCACATTGTAGCCAATTAGGCCACACTCCCTCCTGGAGGCCCTCCCCTATAAAAGGCAGGCAGCGTCAGGCTTTGGACCAGGGCTGTGGAGTCGGAGTCGTGGAGTTGGAGTCGTGGAGTCGGGCAATTTTGGGTGCCTGGAGTCGGAGTCGGGAAAAAATGCACCGACTCCGACTCCTAATGGATTTGTAACTGTAATTAAAATAGAAAATATGATAAAATGTTCTATTTCTCAGATAATAGTCATTAAAAATAATGTATATATACAGTAATAGCTGTGCTTAGTCCACAAAAATGAAATAAACCAATCAAAATTAGTTACTTGTGCTGCTTCAATAAAGCAGTCCCGTATTTTTAAGGTCAGATATACAGATCTGATTGTGACTGTATATATGATGTGTACACAGGAATCTCTTATATATACTAAATAACATCTATGCTGTAAGAATAAAGCCTGATGTGTAGCCGTGTCACTAATAGAGATGGTCAATGAGATGGAAATAATTCTGCATTGATGCTGGTTTATGCAAATGTATGCACTCCCTTTGCTGATGAAATCAAATAATTTGATATGTTGTTAAAATTTGGTTTGGTGACTACAAATTAAAGGGTACCTGAGACGGATGAAAAGTAAAGTTTTATACATACCTGGGGCTTCCTCCAGCCCCCTTCAGGCTAATCAGTGCCTCGCTGTCCTCCACCACCTGGATCTTCTGCTATGAGTCCTGGTAATTCAGCCAGTCAGCGCTGTCTGGCCGCATGCCGCTCCCACAGCCAGGAACATTCTGCACCTGCGCAATAGTGCTGCACAGGTCTAATATGCTCCTGGCGGCGGAGTGTGTGCATGCGCACTACGCCCGACTGGCTCAAGTACCTGGACACATAGCAGAAGATCCAGGTGGTGGAGGAGGACAACGAGGGACTGATTATCCTGAAGGCGGCTGGAGGAAGCCCCAGGTATGTATAAAAATTTAATTTCATCTGTCTCAGGTTTACTTTGTTACACAGTAGTACTATACCCTACATATGCACTCCCCATAGAGCTGCAGGGAATCCACTGAGAATGTTGTGCAAATTGAACACAGAGGTGTTGTCTGTCACCCATAAACCTTGTTCAGATTGTGCATGAAGAATGTGTAAGAGGAAGTATCTCCTCATTCCCCTGCAGAGTATCTGCACATCATTCGTACATGTACCCACACTTACATTGCCTAGGGCCTGATAGATGTTCTTTGTTCCGGTTTGTACCTTTTTACAAGTACTCTTACCAAGGACTAGTTTTAGTCTAAAGGGAATAAATATAGTAGTCTACATATCCTTCTCACTTCAGTTGTCTTGTAAAATTCCTAAGCGTTGGCAGTTAAGAGACGTATTTCATGTTACATACTTTTAATCAACAAAATTGTAATATGCAAATTAGAGGAGTCGGAGTCGGTGGATTTTTGGACCGACTCCACAGCCCTGCTTTGGACTCACTCTTATGCCTGCATTAATTAGAGAAGGGAAAGCTGCTGCAGACTCTCATAGGGAAATCTTACTTAGGCTCTTGTAGGCTTGTTATCTTGCTCCTTGCTGTTTTTTATTGCTAAAAAAAGCACCCCTCAACAGCTCTTTTGAGAGCTAATGTTGTTCTTGTGATCAAATATTTTTTTTGTGCGTGTGTCCCACTGACACTTGTGTTGCATACAGGGCCGGATTTTCGACCAGGCAACTAAAGCACTTGCTTGGGGCCCCAGGCCAGGGTTGCCAAGAGTCTAGCCTGTCCATTTGCATTGATTTTTGCCCACCGCTGTGCACTTTCTTGTGTTCACACATAGCGTACACTGTGACCACAGCTAGTAAGTCCCTGGCGTTGCCTCCCCCTCCCTCTCCCCCCTCCAGTCAGTAGCTTTCATTTTTTGGCTGACACCTCCATTCAGCCAATGAAAGTGAGAGGGTCAGCCAGTCCAGCATGCCCCGCCTCCATCCCGAACAGCGAGAGAGGAGCTCTACTGTAGTGTGAGTGGCATTGCTTCTCATTGAATCATTCACAGTTATGGCAGCTACGAGGGAGCTAGTGAACCTCCAGCAGCAAGTACAATTGAAGGCTTGCTCATTTATTTGAGCTGCGATGGAGGGATAGGAGTGTTTCTCCACTTGTTTGTTTGTTGCTGTAGATTAGATTAGGTTTTGCAGGTTTTCTCGGCTGGCTGGCTGGCTGACACTCGCTCCCTCCCCTCCTCAAATGGCAGTGCTTCCCTGAGTCAGACTCTGCACACACACAGGGGGTGAGCTGTGCAGATATCCCTTTTCTCCTAGGGATGTGGTACTTAACCCTTTCAGCAGTGTTAGTTACAAGGCTCTGGCAAATCTGTATATATTCTTCCCAAAAGAAGTTCTCCTGTTTTGTAAGAGGCATCTCTCTCTCTTTAGACAAGAAAAAGTATTGTTATTTGGGTGACCCACTCCCTGTTGCAAGAAGTGCCTAATGTCACCCTTTCTACTAGTTACACCCAGTGTGAAAAATCCTCTCTGGCTTTATGCTGAGGCTATCTCTGGCTACATACAGGGGCATTTTTGGCTATGCTATATACGGGGGCTCTCTGGCTACAAACAGGGGGGCTCACTGGCTGTATACTGTGGCTCTCTGGCTGTATACTGTGGATCTCTGGCTGTATACTGTGGCTCTCTGGCTGTATACTGTGGCTCTCTGGCTGTATACGGGGGCTCTCTGGCTGTATACTGGGGGCTCTTTGGCCGTATACGGGGGCTCTCTGGCTACATACTGGGGCTCTCTGGCTACATACTGGGGCTCTCTGGCTACATACTGGGGCTCTCTGGCTACAAACAGGGATCTCTAGCCACATACTGGGGCTCTCTGGCTACAAACAGGGATCTCTGGCCACATACTGGGGCTCTCTGACCAACTCCACATATTGGGGCTCTCTGGCTGTATCCTGGGGCTCTCTGGCTGTATCCTGGGGCTCTCTGGCTGTATACTGGGGCTCTCTGGCTGTAGAATGGGGCTCGGCTCTCTGGCTACATACTGGTGCTCTCTGGCTGTATACTGGGGCTCTCTGGCTGTACACTGGGGCTCTCTGGCTGTATACTGGGGATCCCTGGCTACATACTGGGGCTCTCTGGCTGTATACTGGGGATCTATGGCTACATACTGGTGCTCTCTGGCTGTATACTGGGGCTCTCTGGCTACATACTGGTGCTCTCTGGCTGTATACTGGGGATCCCTGGCTACATACTGGGGCTCTCTGGCTGTATACTGGGGATCTATGGCTACATACTGGTGCTCTCTGGCCGTATACTGGGGCTCTCTGGCCGTATACTGGGGCTCTCTGGCCGTATACTGGGGCTCTCTGGCCGTATACTGGGGCACTCTGGCCGTATACTGGGGCACTCTGGCTGTATACTGGGGCTCTCTGGCTGTATCCTGGGGCTCTCTGGCTGTATACTGGGGCTCTCTGGCTGTAGAATGGGGCTCAGCTCTCTGGCTACATACTGGTGCACTCTGGCTGTATACTGGGGATCTATGGCTACATACTGGGGCTCTCTGGCTGTATACTGGGGCTCTCTGGCTGTATACTGGGGATCCCTGGCTACATACTGGGGCTCTCTGGCTGTATACTGGGGCTCTCTGGCTGTTTACTGGGGATCCCTGGCTACATACTGGGGCTCTCTGGCTGTATACTGGTGCTCTCTGGCTACAAACATGGATCTGTGGCCACATACTGGGGCTCTCTGGCTACATACTGGGATTCTCTGCCCTAATCCACATACTGGTGCTCTCTGGCTACATACTGGGGCTGGGGCTCTCTGGCCACATACTGGGGCTCTCAGTATACAAATGGGCTATCTGGCTGCAAGCAGGGGCTTTCTGCACAACTCCCCATACACACATAAGACATCCTTTTTTATATAAAGTTTTTCTATTTCTAATAACATTTTTAAAGGGTGGTTGAGGGAGGGGGGCCCAAATCTGCAACTCTGCTTAGGGCCCCATTTGGCCTTAATCCGGCTCTGGTTGCATAGACAGCCTTGGTAATTCCTACTGTGTGTGCCACTGCCAGGCCAAGCACATTCAGTGACTACCTGTGTGCGTGACAGGTACACATTGTAATACCCATCACTGCATATACCTACCTGTTGTTCACAGTGCACCCACCTACCTACGTGAGTGCACGCAGTGTCACTGTGCCTTTCCAGTACCTGTCTGTGTGTGACAGGTGCACATTTTAATACTCATCACTGCATATACCTACCTGTTGTTCACTGTGCACCCACCTACCTACGTGAGCGTACACAGTGTGATATACCACTCCGTGCATACCTGTTAACTGCACCTGTGTGACTGCACATTGTATTAGTCACGTCAGCGTATACCTTTCACTTCATCCCCCCCAAAATGGACAAAACAAAAGGCAGAGGCAGGTCACCTGGCAGGTCTGTTCGAGGTCTCGCTGTAGTGATTTTGTGCGGCCCTCGACCAAAGTACAGTGTTCAGAAGAAGGCACATGCCATCAATCCCCAATATTGTCAGGACGTAGTTGACTATTTAACACAAAATACCTCATCTTTCTCAGCTTCCACACGGAAGCGTGACATATCTTCCTCCTCCTGCTCTGATTCTTGCACCCTACTTAACACTCAGTCGGCCACCACCACCAAAGTGCCATCATCCCAGGACTCAGCGGTGTGGACATTTTTTTGTGTGTCTGCCTCTGATGAGAGCAATGCCATCT
The DNA here is from genome assembly GCF_040937935.1 of Hyperolius riggenbachi. Classification (NCBI taxonomy): domain Eukaryota; kingdom Metazoa; phylum Chordata; class Amphibia; order Anura; family Hyperoliidae; genus Hyperolius; species Hyperolius riggenbachi. Next base: position 46,454,631 of record NC_090655.1, read on the forward strand.
GTACTCTCTGCCAAATTGAGCCGTGGAAAGACCAAGACCCACGTAGGGACAACTACCTTATGAAGGCACATGATTACAAAGCACAAACTGCAATGGGATGACCACCTGAGAAAAAGCAGCACACAAAAGCAAAGCCACACACCGCAGTAAAAGATAACAGGCCGCAATTTTTTTCTTAAAAAGGCGATACCTAAACTGTACCGTGATGAAAGGCAAGTGGTGACGTCTCTGGCACACAGCGTTGGGTCGAGGGTCCATCTGATCATGGATGCCTGGTCTGCGAAGCACGCTCAGGCCTGCCTGAAGACTAAGTTAGTCCCCACACACAGCATCTCTGCCTGCACGCCGTGTGACTGCCTGCCCCAAGACTAAGTCAGTCCCCACACAGCATCTCTGCCCACAGGCCAGTTGACTGCCTTCTCCGCCACCACCAACAGGGTCCAGGACTCCAGGTGGATTCCTGAATTTTTAAGGCCGCTATAATAATTTTTCTGGTGCGTGTCCATGCCTGCCTAATTTTTCTGGCTGCACTGCAGCTGCAACAACAAAACAAAATGCATGTACATGTGCCAATTCCCCTTCGTGATCATTACCTTGCCGCGGTGAAGGGGCTTGCATATCACAATGAAGCAATGACCGACGGCTATATGAGTGTGTCGAAGGGGGGGGGGGGGGGGCACAACCACGATAAGGTCGTTACTTCATTGTGGACAGACCACATTTGATCAGCTGGACAGTCACTGTTCTGTCATTCAGCTACCTCAGCCTGGCGACCCTATGGGCTTGAAAACCGCCACCTTGGTACGCACCAGTCCAGCACAGCCGTCACTACACAAACAGCTGTTTGCGGTGCGTTACACGGTGAGTTTGTTGTGTCAGTGTAAAGCAGTACTCTAATTACACTCCCTGATTGATGTATACACATGCAAGATGTTTTAAAGCACTTTAGGCCTCCAATTTAGCATGCAATCTGATTTCTGCCCATAAAACGCTGCTTTGCGGCAAATCCAGATTTTTCCCTGGGACTTTTGGCATGTATCCCACTCCGCCATGCCCCCCTCCAGGTGTTACACCCCTTGAAACATCTTTTCCATCACTTTTCTGGCCAGCATAAGTGTTTCTAGTTTTCAAAGTTCGCCTCCCCATTGAAGTCTATTGCGGTTCGCGAAAGTTCTCGCGAACCGAACTTTCTTGGAAGTTCTCGAACCGAAAATCGGAGGTTCGGGGCATCTCTAGCTGTAAAGCGGCAACTTAGCTGAGCGGCTGTAAAGCTGCTAATTTACCCCAGCACCTGTAAAGCCACCCAAATCATCTAGCTGGGATTCAGCTACAGTGGTGCACTCCTGCTCCTAAATAACTCACCTGGCCTCCTGATAGCGGCAAGTTGCATTGATGATGTCCAAATTACTAGACAGAGCTAATTTCACCTGTTCCACGCTGTAAGTAAAGGCTATGGATTCATGCAGGAACCTTGCTTACTCCACATACTCTCGATTCTTGCACATCTCCCCCACCCTGACATAGACTAAGCCCAGTAGGCCAATAACACACTTTTCCAGTAGTGAGCCTTAATAACCAGTACTTAGTTATCCTTGGGTTGTAAAGGACTCAACCAACTTGAGCAGCACAAACAGTAGAACCAGTAGGTCAATAGGAACCTTTCTCTGAGGGCTTGTTCACACTGCAGAAGTTTTTGTTATTTTTTTTAAGCGTGGGCGATTTTACAAAATCACCCTGAAAGAGCTTACACAATGATTCTGTATGAGATAGTACACATATGAGCAGCTTGTTTGCGTTCCGCTTTGTAAAGCGGTGCTTGAGCCATTTTTGAGGCGATTTCGCCTCCATTGGAAGATATAGAAAAAACGCAAAACACTAAAAAAAACGCTTTGTGTATCGATTGCATTCACGTTTTTAAGAATAAATACATTGTATTTATTCTTTTCCGACAGAGAGTGAATTACCAAAACGCTCGGGAAAAATGCGTTGGAAACGGCTAACCACAAAACCGAATTGCCCACCCAAGCGCCGGGAAATGGAAAAAAAAACCTTAAAAAAAAGACCACGGACACGTGAGCGGAATGCAATGTGAACAAGGCCTGATAGTGTGTCCTAAATAACCAGTAGCACTGCAGGACTTAGATATTCTTGGGTTGTAAAGGACTCAATTAACTTGCCCAACACAAACAGTAGAACGGTAGGAAGGTAACTCGGAAAATGAGGGCTGTACAACAAATATACTTGAAAAAGAGGAAAGAGCAAATCAGGTGAATATAGGTTGCGTGGTAACAATTTTCATCAGTGTTTTTCCATCTCTGAATTTGTCAAGTGCTCCATGCCAAATTACCGGTATAAACCCGAAGCTAGAAAAAAAATGTATCGTTTATCAGGATTATCAAGTTCATGCAGTGTATAAAACCTGCTCTGTTACATTGTATCTGTGAGCAATGCAATAAGTTGCTCTCTCTAATCACAATGAACTTAATCCCAGGAGCTGTTGGAGAAACTGCATTACATCTTGCCGTCCTGCACGATAACCTGGAGACCGTGAGGATTCTGCTGGATCATTCTCCAGAACTCATCAACATGTCCATGACGTCTGACCTCTACCAAGGTAACTAGGAAACAAGTAAAGATTCTCTTTCATGTTTTATTGTGTAGACACTGGCAACTATGTTGGCGGCGCGCAGCAGAATAGCTTCCATCGGTGTGTGTGGTGGGGGGGGGGGGGGGATTGCAATGTGTTTGATCATGCGTGTGCATCTGGGGTTGTCAATGATTTAGGATGGATGAATCCTTAACTACTCCTGACACCCAAGCAGGGTCGTTTGGTGGCTACTATGCACACAGGACAATCAGCAACTGAAAGGGTCGTTATCGTCTATAGTAGCCAACAGTTATTGCAATTGCATGTGTATATGTACCTTTAGGAATGAAAGGATGCCGCACTGCTTGATAGAAATTAAAATTCTCAACCTAGAGAGGGCTGACTTCAAAGACACCCTGAAAATTAAAGTAAAAATACTATGCAGCAGGATAATCCATTTTGCTAAACTTTAATTGCAGCAAATATCATTGTCAGTCATTTGTATTGCCCCCATGTTCTCGTGTGCATACTTGACTATGCCGGGCCATGCTCCTGATGAGACGACGGATGGTGTCCTGGGGAATTCCTGACTACCTATTCTGGCTATATCTATTCCTGGTTATACCTATTCCTGACTGCCAGGGATGCTCGGATGTGCCTTATCCACGAATTCGGAAATCCGCGTGGTTGCAAAAAAAAATCCGCATTCGGCCCCGCCGCATGCGGATTTTCGTCCGCGTCCACGCAACCACGCGGATTTTTTCCCGTGAATGGCGTAATCACGAGCGGATTCACGCCCGGAGGCGGATTTTCTTTTAACGTTAATAACAAAGCCCCCATACATGCTACAGTCCCCCAAATAGCATGGATTATCGAGGTGATAAGGGGCAACATAACTTCAACATAAAAAATTCCCCCCAAAAAAATTTTTCTCGAGAAAATGGATTTTAAAGTGAAATCAACACTTTAAATGGGGCTATTAATTGGTAATAAGTGGTTTTAAAAAGGGATATACGCGTTAAGCAGTCAAAGAGGTGAAGGCGAGTTCCAATGGCACTTGGCGGCGAAGGTACCGCTGGAGGAGGATGAGTGGCTGACGGCAAAAAGGCTCCAGAGAGGCTTTTGTAATTTTTTTTTTTTTTTTGCAGCAATTAGCAATGACATCGCAGCAGAGTTGTCAGTGGACACGGGCAGTGTGAACGCAGAGTGCAGTGGTGGTAGCGACTGAGTCAGGAGAAGGACTATGCGGGCGGTCAGTTCAGCAGCACAGAAGGACCACGGCAACATACTGGTGGTAGTAGTAGCAGCACAGCGTCATAGTGCTGGCCAAAAAATTAAATGCACCCGGCGACCCGGGCAGTGTGAACGCAGAGTGTAGTAGCGACTGAGTCAGGAGGACAAAGCGGGCGGTCAGTTCAGCAGCAGCAGCACAGTAGTAGTAGCACAGCGTCATAGTGCTGGCCAAAAAATTAAATGCACCCGGCGACCCGGGCAGTGTGAACGCAGAGTGTAGTAGCGACTGAGTCAGGAGGACAAAGCGGGCGGTCAGTTCAGCAGCAGCAGCACAGTAGTAGTAGCACAGCGTCATATTGCTGGCCAAAAAATTAAATGCACCCGGCGACCCGGGCAGTGTGAACGCAGAGTGTAGTAGCGACTGAGTCAGGAGGACAAAGCGGGCGGTCAGTTCAGCAGCAGCAGCACAGTAGTAGTAGCACAGCGTCATAGTGCTGGCCAAAAAATTAAATGCACCCGGCGACCCGGGCAGTGTGAACGCAGAGTGTAGTAGCGACTGAGTCAGGAGGACAAAGCGGGCGGTCAGTTCAGCAGCAGCAGCACAGTAGTAGTAGCACAGCGTCATAGTGCTGGCCAAAAAATTAAATGCACCCGGTGACCCGGGCAGTGTGAACGCAGAGTGTAGTAGCGACTGAGTCAGGAGGACAAAGCGGGCGGTCAGTTCAGCAGCTCAGAAGGAGGACCATGGCAACTTACTGGTAGTAGTACCATAACACCAAAAAATTAACCAAGGTAGGCACTAGGCAGGTAGTAAATGTCTTTATAAAGGCAGGCATAGTTAACAACAGCACATGCAGCAGCCACTTCATGTCCCCCTGTGTCCGACAATAGGGGCCAGGAACTCACCTTCCACCCAAGCCTGGTTGATTTTCAGGAAGGTGAGTTTGTCCACAGAGGCGTGGGAGAGCCGAGAGCGCTTCTCTGTGACCACGCCACCGGCCGCACTAAAGCATCTCTCTGAGAGGACACTGGAAGGAGGGCAGGATAGGAGTTCCAGGGCGTACTGGGAAAGCTCGCTCCAGATGTCCAGTCTCTTGACCCAGTACTCCAAGGGGTCCACAGGGCTGTCGGTGTCATTGAGCCCGCTGGATGACCCCATATAGTCAGACACCATGGTGGTCAGTCGTTGCTTGTGCTGGTTGGTGGTGGATGCTGTGGCGGGCACCTCTGTTCTGGGCTGCTGCACTGCATACAGGCTCTTGCTTAGGCTCTTCAGGTCTCCGGGGCGCCAGTTGCTGCTGCTGCTGCTGGTGGTTGTTGTTGTGCTGCTAGTGGCAATGGCAGGCACCTCTTGCTGGCTTGGCAGAGCAGTTACAGTGGGGGTGGAAGGCTGGGGGAATGCTTCCAGTAGTCTGCGCACAAGGGCCTCCTTCAACTCCCTTGTGCGTTGCTCGGTGGTGGATGGCGTCATTAAGTCTCCCAGCTTTCCCTTCAGACGGGGATCAAGCATCAAGGTAATCCAGATGTCCTCCCTTGAACGCATCTGGATCACCCGGGGGTCCCTGCGAAGGCAGCGCAACATGTGCACAGCCATGGGAAACAAGTGGGCCCTGCCAGCAAGATCTTCCTTGTCCTCGCCATTGTCCCATAACGCATGCCTGTCCTCTTCCTGTGCCATGTCGTTGTCCTCCTCAAACCGCCATCCACGTACAACGCCTGCTGCACTCTGCTCCTCCTCCTCCTCCTCATTCAGGTTAGGGACCTCCAACTCTTCAACTACCTGCTGTGAACCCTCCTCTGAGCTGGACTGTGCTGCCATCTGCTCCTGTTCTTCCAACTGCCTCAGGGCTTCATCCCCACGCTCAATTAAATTGTCCATTGCCTGCTCCAGTAGACAAACCAAGGGCACCCACTGGCACACAGAGGCCCGCTCCTCACTGACCATCTTGGTTGCCTCCAGGAAGGGACTCAGCACCAGGCATACTTGCTGCATCAGTGTCCACTGAGTGGCAGTAATCATGGGGACTTGCTGGTTGCTGGGGACACTTGGGTCTAGCATGTAGGCCCTAAGAGCCAGCCTGTGCTGACACAGCCGCTCCAACATGGCCAGAGTCGAATTCCAGCGAACTGGCATGTCGATGATCATCCGGTGTTGTGGCCTTCCATACTGCTGCTGTAAGGTGGACAAGAGTGCAGAGGCAGTGGCTGACAGGCGGAAAAAGCGTACCACCGCCCGGGCATCCTGCAGCAGCTCGCTCATCCCCTGGTAGGTGCGCAAGAAGCGCTGCACCACAAGATTGAGCACGTGGGCCAAGCAGGGGATGTGCTGGAGGTTTCCCTGCTGCACTGCTGCCACCAGGTTGGCCCCGTTATCGGCTGCCACATACCCCACTTCCAGGCCTCTGGGGGTCAGCCACCTCCGCTCCTGCTTCCTGAGGGCGGCCAGGACGTTGGTGGCCGTAAGCCTCTCCTTCCCCAGGGTCACCAATTTTAAAAGGGCTTGGCAGTGCCGAGGCTTGGCGCTGCTGCTGCCGAGGCGGGCTTGCTTTCCGAGTGCTGAGGGAGTGTCGTGACAGGACCCTTCTGCATCCCCCCTGATCCCGCGTGGTGGCACCACTAGCTGGGCTGATGCGCTCTTGTCCTCCCTCCCTTCCATCAGTGTCACCCAGTGGGCCGTAAAGGACAGGTAGCGACCTGTCCCAAATCTGCTACTCCACGAGTCCATGGTCACGTGGACCCGCTTGCCCACAGAGTAGTCCAGGGAACGGGCCACGTTTTCCACCGCAAACTTGTGGAGTGCTGGGATCGCGCTCCTGCTGAAATAGTGGCGACTGGGGACTTGCCACTCTGGGATGCCAAATTGGAGCAGCGTCCGCATGGCGCTCCCCTCCTGCACCAGGGAGTAGGGAAGCAGCTGTGATGCCATGGCCCGGGCCAGCAAGCCATTTAGTTTGCGGATCCGCCTGTGGCTTGGAGGCAGAGGCTTGGTCAGACCCTGAAAGGTGTCGCTCAGCAGGGTCTGACGACGCTGGGATGCAGGGGAGACAGAGGAGAGAGACGAACACTGGATGCCAGCCTCAATGTCTGTGTCCTGAGCAGCCGAGGTGGAAGAGCGCTTGCGTGCTACTACTGCTGCTGCTGTGGGGGATTCACGACCCTGAGGGAGGGAGGATGCTGCTGCGCTGGTGGGCCTTCTGCTCTCAGGAACCCCTGCCAGCAGTGCCTGCTTCCTCTTAAAGTCCGCATACTCGCGGCAGTGGCGGCTTCTCAGGTGGTCCTGGAGGGATGAGGTACCCATCTTGCTCAGACTTTTCCCACGGCTCAATCTTTTGCTGCATAACCTGCACACCGCATACCTTTTGTCATCAGTACATTCCTCAAAGCAATCCCACACTGGTGACTTTAATTTACTGCGGCCCCCACTAGCAGAGGGTGTTGCCGGGGGTTGCATGGTGGTGGTGCCGGCTGAAGCAGTGTCCTGTCTACTTCCTCCACGCCCACTGCTGCCGATGCCCCTGCCTGACATATGGCGATATCCTTGCCTAGGCCGAGGTGACTCGTCATCCTGCTCTGACCATTCTTCCACGGACTCAGCAGGCTGCACATAGTTAGGGTCCACAACGTCATCAGCAGCAGCATCATCATAATCCAGCTCTTCCTCTGACTCCCCCGCCTTCTCTTCTGTCCCTACATCCCCAGACACAGACCCCTCTACTTCATCACCAGAACTCAACAACGCTTGTGATTGTGGCCCGATCTCAATCTCTGCCACATCAGTCCCCAGTAAGTCCTGTGCTTCTTGCATCAGCAGGTTCCCAGATGCCGGACTGAGGGACAGAACGCTGTCATCCTGGGAGGGCTGCTGACCAGTGGGTGCTGGGGTAGATGTCACAACAAGCGTGGGATGTTGGCTGCTGCTGCTACTGCTTGGAGTGGTGCTCACAGTAGAGGTCTGGGAGGAAGTCATGATGTCCATGAGTACGTCAGGTTCCATTTGCTCAACCACCACACGGGGACCAGAAACTTTAAAATATTTGGACAATGGCGTCCGCTGACTTGGCCCAGGCTTTGCTGCCCCCTTTTCTGCTGCATCACGACCACGTACAGCTGGGCGTCCTCTCCCTGGACGTGGAGCAGTCCCAGAAGTGGCTGAGGCAATTGAACTCCCTTTCCTCTCACCCCGCGAAACCCTGCCAGACATGTTGCTAGTAATGAATCACTGGATGCAGTGGGCACAGTACAAGGTCACTGAAGGATGCAGTGGGCACAGCACAAGGTCACTGAAGGATGCAGTGGCCACAGTACAAGGTCACTTGAGGATGCAGTGGGCACAGCAGTGGGAACTGGATATACAACTAGGTCACTGAAGGATGCAGTGGCCACAGTACAAGGTCACTGAAGGATGCAGTGGGCACAGCAGTGGGCACTGGATATACAACTAGGTCACTGAAGGATGCAGTGGCCACAGTACAAGGTCACTGAAGGATGCAGTGGGCACAGTACAAGGTCACTGAAGGATGCAGTGGGCACAGCAGTGGGCACTGGATATACAACTAGGTCACTGAAGGATGCAGTGGCCACAGTACAAGGTCACTGAAGGATGCAGTGGGCACTGGATATACAACTAGGTCACTGAAGGATGCAGTGGCCACAGTACAAGGTCACTGAAGGATGCAGTGGGCACAGTACAAGGTCACTGAGGGATGCAGTGGGCACAGCAGTGGGCACTGGATATACAACTAGGTCACTGAAGGATGCAGTGGCCACAGTACAAGGTCACTGAAGGATGCAGTGGGCACTGGATATACAACTAGGTCACTGAAGGATGCAGTGGCCACAGTACAAGGTCACTGAAGGATGCAGTGGGCACAGTACAAGGTCACTGAAGGATGCAGTGGCCACAGTACAAGGTCACTGAAGGATGCAGTGGGCACAGTACAAGGTCACTGAAGGATGCAGTGGCCACAGTACAAGGTCACTGAAGGATGCAGTGGGCACAGCAGTGGGCACTGGATATACAACTAGGTCACTGAAGGATGCAGTGGCCACAGTACAAGGTCACTGAAGAATGCAGTGGGCACAGCAGTGGGCACTGGATATACAACTAGGTCACTGAAGGATGCAGTGGCCACAGTACAAGGTCACTGAAGGATGCAGTGGGCACTGGATATACAACTAGGTCACTGAAGGATGCAGTGGGCACAGTACAAGGTCACTGAAGGATGCAGTGGCCACAGTACAAGGTCACTGAAGGATGCAGTGGCCACAGTACAAGGTCACTGAAGAATGCAGTGGGCACAGCAATGGGCACTGGATATACAACTAGGTCACTGAAGGATGCAGTGGGCACAGTACAAGGTCACTGAAGGATGCAGTGGGCACAGCAGTGGGCACTGGATATACAACTAGGTCACTGAAGGATGCAGTGGGCACACAAGGATGTCACACTGTGTAATGAGATGCTCATATGCCAGCGAGCGAGCGAGCAGTGGGCACTGGGCACGGCACAAGGTCACTGACAGAATGAATGAACAGCGCTGGCAGAGAGTGGCGGCGCTGGCGGTGTGACTGGCTGCCTGCAAATAGTACAAGTGTATAACTGTCACTGGAATATACAAGTGAACACTGCAGCTGCACTAACCTGCCTGCCTGCACTCTACACACAGATAATCCCCACTCCCACTACACTGCAGCACTGAACCTGCCTGCACAGCACTACACACAGTTAAATAATCACTAGACTCCCACACTCCCACTACACTACACTGACTACAACTAACTACAGCAATCACTCACTGACTAGCTAACTGTGTACAGTATAAGAGCAGTGTTAGCAAAAAAAAACGCTTTGTTTTTAACACAATAAATGCACTTGCTCAAACAACAATGGCCTGGAGATAATCCTCTCAGCACCACAGTCTAGTAGCAAGGACAGAGCTTTTCCATCATGGCCGCCGCTTTATATTCAGGAGGGGAGGGCATAGCTCCCCTCCTGTGATTGGTTGCTAGGGCCTGGCTGGGGCACTCTGATTGGCCTGCAATGTGTCACTTCCGCATAGTTTGACGCATTTCCGCAAACCACGACTTCAGCCCCGGGTTTCACGAGCGTGAATGCGGATTTCTGTCCACATTCACGCGAAGCCGAAGTAGATTTTCGTGGTTGAAAATCTATTCACGGATTTTCGTGTCCAGGGCGGAATGCGTCAAAATGGTCGTGAATCCACGCGTAAGCGTGATCACGACCTGGCGGTGAGCACCACTGCTGACTGCACCTATTCTGACTACCTATTCCTGTCTGCACCTATTCCTGGCTACACCTATTCCTGACTACATCTATTCCTGACTACCTAAACTGGCTATACCTATTCCTGACTATACCTATTCCTGACTGCACCTATTCCTGACTACCTATTCCTGGCTATACCTATTCCTGGCTATACCTATTCCTGGCTATACCTATTCCTGGCTATACCTATTCCTGGCTATACCTATTCCTGACTGCACCTATTCCTGACTACCTATTCCTGACTGCACCTATTCCTGACTACCTATTCCTGGCTGCACCTATTCCTGCACCGATTTTGCCCACATTTCTGCCCGCTTTCTTCAATGGTGGGGCCACACCCATTTTTGTGCAACTCCATTCATGGAAGGGGTTGGTGGGCCTCAAGTTATAGCCTACTTGGGGCCGCCAAAACACTAGCTGCACCCCTGAGTTGGACTACGTGCGCAACCTCTGTTAAGTCCGGATATCATTTTATGTGCTTTGGGTCCTACGGGGAGAAGCCCTTTACAAATGTTTTGTTGTTGTTGATGTTGTTATGCTACAAGTAGTGACACTGATCACAATGATCATAGTTAAATGTAACTAGTCAAAACAGTCAGAAAAGAGGAGGGAAAATGTTAGTGACCTCCACCTATTAAACCATTCCTGTTTTGGTAGTTGTCTCATTGTTGCCAATCTTGGGCACCTGCTGTTAATTTCTTAACCACCAGAGCATCTGAAACTGTTTTTTTTTTATAGGACAATACTAAAGATATGACTGTTTGATACAATGTAAAGTAGACAGTGTACAGCTTTTATAGCAGTGTAAATGTCCTGTCCCATCAAAATAACTCACTAGTAGAAGATATTAACATGTGCTCCACTGGTGGTATTCACTATCGGTTTCTTTTGGCAGGTCAGACTGCTCTGCACATCGCAGTCATGCGGCAGAATATCGCCATTGCCAAGGAGTTGATCCACAATGGAGCCAATGTGTCTCTAGTTCGGGCAGTGGGCACTTACTTCCAGCTTAAGCCAAACTCCTTCTACTATGGTAAGTCAAAGATAGGGATTTGATAATAGAACGACTGCACCGCGCATGCGCAGGACACTTACACCGGTCGATGACGCCAGGACCAGGACCACGGAAGGGACAAGGACACCGGGGGGCCTCAGGGGCTACAAGGGGCTGGAGGTAGCCCCAGGTAAGTCCAGATTTCCTTTTTTTCAGAGCTCAGGGTCCCTTTAAAGCACACTCGCCCCAAGGCAAAGCTGCCTAAGGTAAGCACAGAGGTAGGTTCATGCTGGGTCCACATACCTCTGTGCATTGTCAGTTACCCTCCTCATTATTCCTGGTCCCTGTAATCATGCTTTGAAGAATTTGACTTTCGGCTTAAGTTCAATTTTCAAACAGGAAGAGGCCGGCTTGCTGTGATGTCCCCACCTGTCATTTCCTCCTCTTCCCCAACCCACTCCATCTGCTTCCCTTAAAGGACAACTGAAGCAAGAGGGATATGGAGGCTGTCTTATTTATATCCTTTTTTAAGCAATACCAGTTGCCTGGCTATAACTCTGCTTCTAATACTTTTATCCATAGACCCTGAACAAGCATGCAGCAGATCAGGGGTTTCTGAATATTGTCAGAGCTGATAAAATTAGCTGCAGCTGCTTGTTTCTAGTGTTATTCAGACACTACTGAAGCCAAATAGATCCCCAGGGTTGCAAGGCGACTGGTATTGTTTAAAAGGAAATAAATATGGCAGCCTCCATATTATTTTTAATTTGATTGTTGAGGGAAGGCATGGAGGATGTAATGGGAGGGTGATGGGGGGGGGGGGGGGGGCATCATAGCAATGCCTCTTACTGTCTGAAAAGTTGACTTAAGCCAAAAGTAACATTTTTCAGGGCATAATTGTGGGGACCAGGGAGAATGAGGAGAGAAAGGACAATGTGCATGTGGATTCAGCATAAATATTACTTTAGGTAGATTTGCCTCCGGTCAGGTATACTTTAGGTTGGTTTACTGCCAGCTTTGGAAATTCTTGACTGGTTGCAGACTGAAATGGAAACTGTTCTGATTCCAGGGGTGTAAATGTACATCTTCCCCCGCGATTGCCGCTGTGCGCGCTCCCGCGCACGTTTTCATAGCCGCCTGTTCGTAGACATTTGAGTGAATGGCAGCACAGTTTCCATTCACCAATCTAAGTGCCTGTGATCAATGAACACCCGCATCAATGAGATGTCGTGGTCATTGACAAAATGTAAGTAAAAACATTTACACATTGCTTCCTGTTAGTGTACTAACAGTTAGAAAAAAGAAGATAAATTGGCCAAATAGTACAAATGCACCCTACATACATCACATTTAATAAAAAATACATAAAATACCTCATAACTTAACCCCTTACCTCCCCTCCCAAAGATACTGAAATACAAATGCACCCTACAAGTACAAATGCACGCTACATACATCACATTTAATAAAAAATACATAAAATACCTCATAACTTAACCCCTTACCTCCCCTCCCAAAGATACTGAAATAAAACACTTGACTACACAAATTGTTACCTTAGGAACTAATTTTTTTTTTAATATGGATGTCATGAGGGTATATTACTGTTTTATTTATTTATTTGCAACTAAGGGCAGACACAAAACTTGAAAAATACACCTTTCATTTCAAATGATATATTGTCACCATACATTGTACTAGGGACATGTTTTTAAAAGCACGTTTTATTTTAAAACTGTAATGGCCGAAAACTAATGAATTTTTTCCATTTTTTTCCCTTATTATTCCAGTTAAAATAATTCTTAGCAAACTGTACCACCCAAAGAAAGCATAATTGGTGGCGAAAAAAAAAGAACACAAACAGTAGGGAAGCATTATTGGTGTCATTTCCAGTAGGTAGTAGATATTTGGCAGAACTGAGAGATTTTGGACTAACCCACCTCCTCATGGGGGATTCTCAGGGTTTGTTTATTTTCAAAGGCACCTAGTGAATGACAGTTGCTCCGTCTAACTGCCAAAAAAGTATGGCACAAGCAGGGAAGCTGGTCAGCATTTTTGTATAAATCCTTTTCACGGCATATCTTTATAAATAATAAAAGCCTATCTGAGAATTCCCTTTGAAGAGCTGGACTAGTCCAAAACCTGTCAGATTTCTACTGCCTACTGTAAGTGACAACAACATAGGAGAAAAGTAATTTATGGCTTATTTTACTCTGGAAGAAATGCACTTCTTATTGATATGTGTTTACATGTATTTTAAATTTACATAGGTAAATGTTCACGATAGTGATCCTTTAAAGAGGAACTCCAGTGAAAATAATGTAGTAAAAAAAGTGCTTCATTTTTTACCATAATTATGTATAAATGATTTAGTCAGTGTTTGCTCATTGTAAAATTTTTCCTCTCCCAGATTCACATTCTGACATTTATTACATGGTGACATTGTTACTGTGGGCAGGTTATGTAGCTGCTTCTAGCTGTTTTGGCTGTTACAGACAGTTGTAAACAGCTAATTCCGGTCTGTGAACATTGTTACATTGTGGCAGTTTGCCCAGAGTACCGCGGTACTCAGAGCTTCTTGTGGGAGGGGTTTCAGCGAAAAATCAGTCATACAGCACCCCCTGATGGTCTGTTTGTGAAAAGCATTATATTTCTCATGTAAAAGGGGGTAAAAGGGGGTATCAGCTACTGATTGGGATAAAGTTCAATTCTAGGTTGGAGTTTCTCTTTAAGGACCATATGATGGACATCTGAGGATTATTCATGTGTTGGCTGTTTTTATCAGTGTGCTACATAGTTGCCTTTCACATAGCCCAAGATGACATTTGGCATTCTAGCACCTATGATATATTTAGAGAATGTGTAAAAACGCTGTGTCATCCTTCATCAAAAGATGATTATCTGACTGCTATGTGGATGACATTAATATGTGGGCAAGTTTTCTTAGTGTCATGGTATGCGGCTCCTCCCTGTGAAATGTGACTTTTGCTTTTTATTTACAGAACTAGTCAGACACAAGCATAAATACAAATCATGCATCCCCTCCCCTGTCAACATTCCTATCTGTTTAAAGGGAACTTGAAGCGAGAAGTATATGGAGGCTGCCATATGTATTTCCTTTTAACCACTTGAGGACCATTGGCTTACACCCCCCTAGTGACCAGGCTATTTTTTTACTATTTAGGCCACTGCAGCTTTAAGACCTTGCTGCAGGGCCATACAACTTGGCACACAAGTGATCCCCTCTCCTTTTCTGCCCACCAACAGAGCTTTCTGTGGGTGGGCAGTGATCACTCCTGCCATGTTTGTTTATTTTTTATTTAATATTTATTTGTTTCTTTACTTAATAAATTTTCCCTTTTTGTAATTATTTAGGCTTCAGCCTATGACAGCGGATCACTCCTGTGGGTCTCAGGGGACAGCCGTGTCACACTGCGCTCTACCATGTAAATAGACAGCGGTTTCGCTAACAGTCTCCTAGTGGCGATCACCGATGGAAGACTGATGATGGAGCAGAGTTCCGGCATTCAAGCGAAGATGCGCACGCATCGGCGCGTGCAAGACACTCCCCAGGACTTGACGCCAATCGGCGTTAGGCGGTCCTGGGGGAGCCACCGCGTTCACGCCCATTGGCGTGATGTGGTCCTTAGGTAGTTAAACAATACCAGTTGCCTGGCAGCCCTGCTGATTTATTTGGCTGCAGTAGTGTCTGAATCACACCACAAACAAGCATGCAGCTAATCTTGTCAGATCTGACAAAGATTTGCTGCATGCTTGTTCAGAGTCTTTGGCCTAAAGTATTAGAGGCAGAGGATCAGCAGGATAGCCAGGCAATTGCTATTGTTTGAAAGGAAATAAATGACAGCCTCCATATACCTCTCGCTTCAGATTCCCTTTAAAGTGGAACTGAAAAAATAAAAAAAACAAAGTGTTTCACTTACCTGGGGCTTCTGCCAGCCCCTTGCAGCCTTCCTGTCCTGCGACGGTCCTCCGCAATACTCCATTCTTCCTCCGCCAGCTACTTTCGGTGCGGTTGTACCTTCGACTTACAAGTCGACAGCAACTGCGCCCGGAGCCACGCCTCCACTGAACTGAAAATAGCTGGGGGTGGGAAAATGTAGAATTGTGGAAGACTGGCGAAAGACAGGAAGGCTGCAAGGGGCCCCAGATAAGTGAAGCTCTATTTTTTTTTTTTTTTTAAAGGAATACTATCGATGTATGCATTTATTTTTAAATGCTGTATGTTGTAGCACACATCAGGGCAAGTACTAGGAGCAATTTGATTCCTCACACAGCTGTTCCTCTCAGCTGTAAAATCCTCCGTCAGTCTTGGCGTCAGTGTTGGATACAAAATGTATCTAATACTGAGCTCCCAAAAGGCTAGACCATGTCTCTGCAAAGGGGAGTCGCTATCAACTCCTTAGTTTATAGTTTAATTATCACCTTGCTGAAAGAATCTTATTGATATTGTGGTAAGGGGTTACAGATTCTAGCAATGTGTGTTTATTATCTTTGCTTCTCTTGACTGATAAAGATACTAATAATGCTAATTGTAGACAGTGGTCTGCCCCTCTCAGCAGCTTGTAAAGTGGATGCAGCCTGGAGTGAATCACCACAAGCAGGCAGCCAGTCTGAGTGTAAACACAGACTCGTGGTATAGCTAGTTATATTACAGCTCATTCAGTTACCTGTTACCACCTCAGATCAGCCTATTTCTCCTCATGTCTGCTGCATCCTGTGAGTGACACAGTGACATAGATTTGTGAGCTGTGTGACAGAGTAACCAAGCAGCTCAGGGTGACCCAAACTACTATGAGCTGTGTGAGAAATGAATGTTTAAGCAGGGATAGCGGGAGAGAGACCTGGGTGAATAAATAAAGTGCCCCTAGCACTAGTGGTAATGTGTACACTAATATAGAGTATTAAAAAAAAAAGTCGTTTCAATCGATAGTACTCCTTTAATAATTATTTCAGTTCCGCTTTAAGTGCATCCTTCAGTTTACCCTATCCACCCCTCCTCACAGCTGAGTAGCCTCCATATCACCATGCCCCTTATATGTGTAACTTCTATGTCACATTGTTTCCAATTGACTTCAACCCCCCCCCATAACTGTGTGTCCTCTCTCACCATGGTCCCCACTACCACCCACCACTTGTGCAGCTTTCAAGCTTCCATGTCTACTTGCATCCCATACCCGAACCGATTAGCACATGCAATCTACACGCAATCTACTTAGCAGCACCGTAGTTAGCACATGTAAACTACTTAGCACCGTAGTTAGCACATGTAAACTACTTAGCACCCTAGTTTTTTTTAAAAATCTGTGTTTATTCAACAAAGAAAAGGAACATATGACAGAATATGCAGTGTAGCAGTGCACCTCCTAACTTTTCCAACGGTAGCTTCAGCATCAATTATCACTGTGGAAGATGAGAGGTATTGTTAACAATAATATAATGATCGTCACATAATATATAGAGCTCAGATTGAATTTAAATTTCCAAATATTCTTAAATATATCTTTTACAAGATCATAATTAGCAAGACTAGGGGTATCTAACCATGAAGCTTAGCACCCTAGTTAGCACGGTGCTAAGTAGTAGTTTGCATGTCCTAACTTCGGTGCTAAGTAGTTTGCATGTGCTAACTATGGTGCTAAGTTTGTATGTGCTAACTACTTAGCACCCTAGTTAGCACGCCCAAAGCCTTTAGGCGTGCTGACTGGGTTAGCACCGTTTACTGAATCGAGCCTAATGTCTGTCCCCAACTGCCAAACAAGCAGTGTCTCCCTCTGTGCATACAATAAACAAACCTTCCGCAGAGATCACCTGGCAGGAATGAAGATGCTGCCACCTGTGATACATTTCAGAATGTAAATCAGGGTGAGGAAAGACCAAACGCTGACTAAACATTTTATAAATGAATATATGGTAAAAAAAAAAAAAGAAAAAAAAACATAAACAGTTTTATTCATTACCATATTTTCACTGCAGTTCCTTTTTAAGTCATAGGAATTACAGGAACAAGAAATAGGGAATTTTCAAGAATGGGGAACCAGACAGCAGTGGAAACTCAAAAGTGGTTTAACCCTTTTTTCAAGCTAGCCAATATGAAATAATGGCAATTGGTCAATTCACTTTTTCTCCTCGGACTTACCGTAATTTGTTATCTTCTGTTTAAAATTAAGTTTGAGCACTCAATTTAAAAAAGTACCAAAAAGGGGTCAAAAAGAACTGTCAAAATTATTCTTAGTATTTTCTTGCTTGCTTAATGTGCTTTTTTTTTTATAAGGTGTGAAAATTATCATCTAGGTAAAAATTAAGGAGAAAAAGTTCATTGCATATCTGCCAGTTGGGTTGATTTACTAGAACTACTGTGCACAAGCAGTGCATTATATTCTTGAGCGCACACTGCCTGCGGTCCTGTCAGCGTAGTGTCCACTCATAACTTGCTTGCGATCAGGGGCATAACTAGGTCCCCCCGGGCCCCCCTGCAGAAATTCTGAGGACCTCCCTGGGGGGCCCACTCGGGGCCATTTTGGGGGTCGCAGCATGGGGGGAAAGCCATGCTGCACTTCGGCCCTCCCTCACCTCAGGCTCTCCCCTCTGCGCTCCCCTCCAGCATCAATACCATTGTGTGAGCAGCGGCAGGCAGCGGCAGCTACATACCTTCTGTGCGCTCCAGCGAGGACGTTCCTCTCTCTCTAGCCTCTGACGCGACTTCCTGTTTATACAGGAAGTCTCTCTAGCCTATACAGGAAGTCTCTCTAGCTTCTGACATGACTTCCTGTTTATACAGGAAGTCACGTCAGAGGCTAGAGAGAGAGGAACGTCCTCGCTGGAGCGCACGGAAGGTATGTAGCTGCAACTGCCCGCCGCTGCTCACACAATGGTATTGATGCTGGAGGGGAGCACAGAAAGGAGATCCTGAGGTGAGGGAAGGGGGGGGACCGTCCTCCCTCCCCGCGAAGTGCAGCATGGCTTTCCCCTCATGCTGCGACCCCTCCAGCCCCACAAAACTGCCCTGAGTGAGGGCAAGGGCTGCAGGGCCTATAGTTACACCAGTGCTTGCGATCCTCCCTGTTGCCGCACAATGTGCTGGTAGCACGACCGTGATACTGGACTAGCATGGCCTCTACTACAATAATTAACGTAGCGCGGTGGCTATGCAAGTGAAGCATCCCATTCACACTACCATCACACTACCCAACAGTAGGAAGGATCACACGTAAGTTGAGAGCCCACGAATTTAGCTGCTTGTGTGGTAGCTTTAGTAAATCAGCCGGAATGTGTCCCCAGCAGTTGGGTTGGCTCTGCCACATTGATAAAGGAGACCTGCCTGGATGGGGAAAATGAACGCCAGAAAGCCCATCATCACAAACATCGGATATAGTATTGACGAGACCAGTTCTGTTTTTTTTCTTTCCTTTATTAGGAGAACATGTTCTTTCCTTTGCTGCCTGTGTGGGTAATGCAGAACTGGTCCGATTATTGCTGCAACATGAAGCTGATCCAGAGGCTATCGATTGTCACGGTAAGATTGATTCATTTTGACATGCTACAAATCCTTAAGCAAGCTAATTTTTATCTTGGATTGATCATAATGGTACATGCTAGGCTGGCTTCAGCATGTAGTGTTGGTGGTGGTATAGTAGTTATATGAGTTACCTACCACACACTGAGACCTGGGTTCAATTCCCAGCCACGGTATGTAAGCTGGCTTTTGAAATACTACAATTCCCTGGAAGATGAGACCCTCCTTCCTCTGGGAGGAGAGGACGAAGGGAGGAGAGGACTAAGTTAATAGGGACTATAGGTAAATAAAGTTACTTTAGTGATTTTTTTCAATTTTTCCGACGGAATCCGGAATTCCGTGGAATTTCGTACAAATTTTCGTAGCGATGGAATTTAACACTGACGGAATCCGTGATTTCCGGCGTAACGGAATTTGCTCTTTCTGATCATCCCTAGTGCTAGTTAGTTGTTAGAGTAGTACTACTGTGTTAGCTTACTACAGAACTGCTGTGCTGCTGAGCAGTGCCAGTGTGACAGTTAGTGTGCACTAGTGTCTTCTCCTCTGCTGTCTGACTGTCACTCCGTGCTGATTTGCTTTAAAGTCCAACCCTGATATCAATAAAGTACAAGTACCCCACATCATGTGGCTAAAGCAAGCTGGAGCACCAGAACCCCCTCTGCTACTCCTGCTGACACTGAGGCCTGTTCTGGCAGCCAGTCCTCAGTGGCCTTCTCTGCTCCCTCCATCGCTTCTCGTGCAAGGAAAAACCGCCGCCAGAGCCTGTTGGGCGAGTCTTTCCCTATTGTTGGCAAGAGGTGGACATGAAGTGGCTGGGAATCACTATGCCTGCCTTACCACCACCACCACAACCTCCTGGCTCCTCCTTATTAACTATTACTAACTAAGCCGCCTGGTTCACAATTTTGTTACAGCCGTGTTACCACTAACGCTACGTGCCACGTACACATGCCATGTGGCATTTGGCACATGCCAAGTGCCACGTGCCAAGTGTCACGTGCCAAGTGCCAAATGCCACATGGCACATGTACGTGGCACGTAGCGTTGGTGGTAACACGGCTTTAAAAAAATTGTGAACCAGGCGGCTTAGTTAGTAATAGTTAATAAAGAGGAGCCAGGAGGTTGTGGTGGTGGTGGTAAGGCAGGCATAGTGATTCCCAGCCACTTCATGTCCACCTCTTGCCAACAATAGGGAAAGACTCGCCCAACAAGTGACAAGTGCCACGTGACAAGTGCCACGTGCCACTGCCAAGTCCCACGTGCCACTGCCAAGTGCCACGTCCGGCATGCTCCTGGCAGATGCTACACCTGCTGCTGCTGCATTGCCCTGCTCCTGATGCCTGTGCTGCTCCCACCGCCAGGGTGCCACAGGCCACTGATACCACCTATATTTAACCCAAAACACAATTGCTGCATAATTTTTTGGAGGTGTCCGGCCTGAAAACTGTGATGTCCCAGTTGTGCGGTTGGAATTTGGACACAATGTGGGCTGCACGACCACTGTCTGGAACCTAGTCCTGATGTTAATTGACAGCCATTTTCTTTTTTTTTTTTTGGGGGGGGGGGGATTTTAAGTCCCCACATAATCAATAAGTGTATCCCTTTAAAAAAAAACATGATGCTACATGCCTCATTTACCCTAAAAAATGTTTTAGCAGCAATTTAAAGGCCACTTCCGGTTTTCTATCCAGATAGCCGAATCCGCATGGATATCCCGGATACTGGGTCCGGATATCCGATTCTATTCGGATATCAAAAAGTTTGGATTTGGATATCTGATCCGGATATCTGGGTATCCGGATCCGAATCAATTCAGATTTTGAAAGGGGGTATCCAAGCACCCCTGTACTCAAGCACTGCTTGTATATTTCTTTTTTGGTGCAGTGCAGCCACAGTGCAGCACAGTTTTGAGCAGACCAGTGACTCCAGCAGATTGTACCTGACCCCTGGCCTAGCAGTGATAGCGCCACAAAAATTATTTTGCTTAGCAATGCCAGCTGAGAACTAGTGTTGGGCGAACACCTGGATGTTCGGGTTCGGGAACGTTCGCCGAACATGGCCGCGATGTTCGGCATGTTCGGGCCGAACTCCCCGAACATCCCGCTTTTGGGGGCCCTATGGGGTCGCAGTCATAAGAGGGGAGCATGCCCCGATCGCGGGGGGGTCGGAAATTCCCCCCACCCCCTCCGCTAGTGCTCCCCCCTCTGCCCGCTTCCCCATACAAAAGTTTGACGAAAGTAAAATAGTACCGGTGGTGGTGGCTGGCTGCTGCAGTGGCTGGCTGGCACTATGAAGTGACTGAGGAGGAGGAGTCGGAGTAGGACGCGTTGAGGGAGGCCGGGCAGCGGGCGGTTCAGTGGTAGTACCCTTGTGGTACTTCCGCCCTTTCTCTGACCTCACGTCCTCTGCATACGAGGGTACGCGTCACGCGTACCCTCGTATGCGTCATCACGCAGAGGACGTGAGGTCAGAGAAAGGGCGGAAGTACCACAAGGGTACTACCGCTGAACCGCCCGCTGCCCGGCCTCCCTCAACGCGTCCTACTCCGACTCCTCCTCCTCAGTCACTTCATAGTGCCAGCCAGCCACTGCAGCAGCCAGCCACCACCACCGGTACTATTTTACTTTCGTCAAACTTTTGTATGGGGAAGCGGGCAGAGGGGGGAGCACTAGCGGAGGGGGTGGGGGGAATTTCCGACCCCCCCCCCCCCCGCGATCGGGGCATGCTCTTCCCTTATGCCTGCGACCCCATAGGGGGGCCGTATTCGTGCCGAACAGGGCCCTGTTCGGCCGGGCATTCAGCAGTTCGGGCGAACCCGAACAGTTTGGCCGAACACCACCAGGTGTTCGGCCGAACTCGAACATCACCCGAACAGGGTGATGTTCTGCAGAACCCGAACAGTGGCGAACACTGTTCGCCCAACACTACTGAGAACTAAGGCCACGGGTTGATGAGGACAGTGATGAGCGAATATGACGATATTCTTTTCACATTCATTTTTGTGAAAATAATGTAAAATGTAAAGGGACACTTAAAGGAATACTGTAGGGGGGTCGGGGGAAAATGAGTTGAACTTACCCGGGGCTTCTAATGGTCCCCCGCAGACATCCTGTACCCACGCAGCCACTCACCGATGCTCCTGCCCCGCCTCCGGTTCACTTCTGGAATTTCAGACTTTAAAGTCTGAAAACCACTGCGCCTGCGCAGCTGCATCCTTGCTCCCGCTGATGTCACCAGGAGAGTATTGCACAGGCCCAGTATGGTCTTTGGTCTGCGCAGTATGCTCCTGGTGCCATCAGTGGGAGCGAGGACACGGCAATGCAGGCGCAGTGGTTTTCTGACTTTAAAGTCAGAAATTCCAAAAGTGAACTGGAGGCGGGGCCGGAGCATCAGTGAGTGGCTGCGCGGGCACAGGATGTCTGTGGGGGGCCATTAGAAGCCCCGGGTAACTTCAACTCATTTTCCCCCGACCCCCCTACAGTATCCCTTTAAGGCTAAAAAAAAAAAGTTTTACTCACCTGGGGATTCTACCAGCCCCCTGCAGCTGTCCAATGCCCACGCAGTCTCGCTCGGATCCTCCTGTGCCCGCTGGTAGCTACTTCCATTTTCGGCAACAGGCCTGGGAACACAAGTGATTCTTCACGTTCTTGTTCGCAATAGCAGTATAGAGGGTGCTATTGCGGCCAGAAATGCGAAGAATCACTTGCGTTTCCAGGCCTGTCGGAAGTAGCTGCCGGCGGGGATAGGGGGATCCGAGTGAGACTGCATGTGTACGGGACAGCTGCCGGAGGCTGGTGAAAGCCCCAGGTTAGTAAAACTCATTTTAAATTTTTTTTTTTTAGCCTTAATTGTCCCTTTAATTTTCAAACCAGAATCCCATGAAAATTATTTTGGTTATACGTTTGTAATTGTTCATGAATTTATGCGCTAAAATATTTTTTTCATTTTCCCACAAATTTCTGCAGTAAAAATAATATTTTTTGCAAATTTGCACATCGTAAAGAAAAATTTGTTTCGAGTGTATGTATTTTTGTAAATATTTTTTCAAAATTGAAATAACATTTTTGCCGCGAAAATGACTTTGGTCAAAATTTGGAAGTGACACCGGATGAGACGACTCAGCAATTTCAGAGAAGAGAGTAACGTAGCACCATATCACTATCTTTCCTGTTCTGAAGGCTTGGGTGTGTTTACTAGAGATGGCTCAAACCTCTGATTTTGAGTTTGTGAACCTTGAACGTGAACTTCTGCAAAAGTTCGTTTTCACGCGAACCATACGAGCTACAATAAACTTCAATGGGCAGGCGAACTTTAAAAACTACAAACACTGTTTCTGGCCACAAAAGTGATGAAAAAGATGTTTCAAGGGGTCTAACACCTGGAGGGGGTCAGTGACTACAAGAGGAATTTTTTTTTTCAAAAAGACCTTATACTTTTTGAGAAAATCGATTTTAAAGATCTCCTGCTGAGTGTGGGAAATGTTCCAACCCCCCAACGACTTTAATGGTTAATAGCAAAGCCCCCTTAAATGCCAGAAACACCAAATTTGCATGGGAGTGTTAAGAAGAACAGTGGGAACAAAAGGAAACATTTTTTTGCAAAAAGACCTAATACTTTTTGAGAAAATCAATTTTAAAAGTTCAAAGAAAAATAGTAATCGGTTCAGAGCCGATTCATTCGATTTAATTCATTAAAAAGAACCGGCTCATTCATGAGCCGGTTAGTATAGCTGAGAATGCGTCTTGTGCAGACACATAGCTGCCGGCTCCCGCTGTCTCTCCACCTGACTTCCCCTGTCACCTTCACCTAGGCTGGCACCCAGTGAACCCATGGGTGCACCGGGCACCAGCCTAGGTGAGGGTGACAGGTGAGGAGGCGGGGATGACTGCGGGAGCCGGCAGTGCAGCGTCCTTACAAGACGCATTCTCTGCTATGTGGGGGGCGGTGGAGATCTTCAATCAACTTAATTGAAGAATGCAAGATGAGTGGATATTGGTGTGGAATCATTTCCGAGAATATTGGCGTGGGAACTTTTTTTAAAGGCACAGGTAAGTATTTATGGTTAATTTAGATAAATAAAATACTTTTATCGTAGTTGTGTTTTTATTTCATTTAACCCTTTGTGGAAATGGGTAAGGGGTACTTTGTACCCCTATACTCATTTTTCCTGGTAGGGGGGTGGGCATCTAGGGCCCTTTTCTCAAAGAGGACTCCCAGATGCCACCATAAACCCCCCCAGTGAGTCGTCACCCCCACCTCCTCCTTGGGCACCGGAGGTGGGGAAGAGCCCCTTCTCCATGGATTGGACAAGGGCTCTGGGGGAGAGGGGAAGCCCCTCTCCCCCGGAGCCCTCCCCCCCCCCCATATTATGGACCATGCGGGCGGGTATAGCTCAGGGTGCGAAACCACACGTGGCCGGGGCTCCACATTCTGGCTATCCCAGCCTCCATGGGGGACAAGTGGTTACAGAGAGTTCAGAAGGGGGACCCCACATCATTTTTGGGGGGGAAATTTCCCATGCTCTGAACATATAAAAAAATTAAATAAAAAAATACAATTTTTTATTTTTTAAAATATTGTTTACCACTATCTTTTTAACATATCCTGCAGATTTGGTGTTGCTAGGATATAAGGGGCCTTTGCTATTAACTGCTATTAACTGCTAAAGTCGGCTGGAATTTTTTTCCCGCAGAAATGTCATTTTTAGATTTAAATGTATACTAATTTTCTTTGAACTTTTAAAATTGATTTTATCAAAAAGTATAAGGTCTTTTTGAAAAAAAAATGTCATCTTGTTCCCACTGTTCTTAACATTTCCATGCAAATTTGGTGTTTCTGGCATGTAACCCCTTAGGGCTCGTTTCCACTATCGCGAATCTGCATGCGTCCAACGCATGCAGATTCGCACATGTAATGCAAGTGGATGGGCCTGTTTCCACTGTAGCGTTGTTGAGGTGCGTTTTTTTCAGCGGTAAAAAAACGCACAAAAGAGCCAACGAATTCGCCTGCGAGTGGAATGCATGCGAATCGCCGCTAATGTATTTAATAGGAAATTCGCATGCGGCTATGGTATGCGAATTTTCATGCGAATTCGCATGCAAATTCGCATAGGTACCAATGTAATTCAAACAGGCAGTGACATGGTTAATTTCGCATATACCCTCACCTATGCGAATTCGCATGCAAATTCGCGGCAAAAAACGCGCAAAAATTCGCATCCGCATGCTAATTCATGGAATTTCAACAGCGGTGGAATCCAGGCGATTCTGCACCGCAATAGTGGAAACGAGCCCTAAAGCTCTCAGTCGTTTTCACTTTATGCATCCAAGCAATGTTCACCTCCCATTCATTAGCCTATATCTTTATCACTACTTATCACAATGAACTGATCTATATCTCGTTTTTTTCCGCCACCAATTAGGCTTTTTTTGGTAGGTACATTTTGCTAAGAGCTACCTTACTGTAAATGTATTTTAACAGTAAGAATAAGAAAACAAAATGAAAAAATGCATTATTTGTCAGTTTTCGGCCATTATAGTTTTAAAAGAATACATGCCTCCATAATTAAAACGCACGTATTGTATTTGCGCCTTGTGTCACGGTTATTTCACCGTTTAAATTATGTCCCTATTACAATGTATCGCGACAATATTTTATTTGGAATAAAAGAGCATTTTTTCCGTTTTGCATTTATCACTATTTACATGCTTATAAAAAAAAAATAGAGAGTAATATTTCATCTTTACATAGATATTTAAAAAGTTTAGACTCTTAGGTAAATATTTATGTGTTGTTTTTTTTAATAGTAATGTTTTTTTTTTTTTTATTAAACATTTTATGTGGGCATTTTTGGGAGGGTGGGATATAAATTGTGTTTTATTTGGGGAAATATTTGTGCATTGTAATGTTTTTTTACTTTTACTTGTAGTTTTACTTTTTGGCCACAAGATGGCAATCTCGATTTTGTTTACATGACGTCACTCTAAGCGTACAATGTACGCTTAGAGGGACATAGCTTCAGAAAAAGCGTAGCTTCCGAGAGAAGCTGTCGCTTTTTCAGCGGGGGAGAGGAATCAGTGATCGGCCAACATTGATTCCTGGGCTACCGAATCCGCGGCCGGGAGTGCGCGTGCACGCGCGCGATCGGCCGCGGGAGCGCGCCTGTCCTCCTTGATGTTTTTATACGTCAAGGAGGATAAAGTGGTTAAGGGGGATTTGCTATTAACCATTAAAGTCGGTGGCGGTGGGAACATTTGCCACACTCAGCAGGAGATCTTTAAAATTGATTTTCTCAAAAAGTATAAGGTCTTTTGAAAAAAATAAATTCTCTTTTAGTCACTGACCCCCTCCACGTACCTTTGGTGTTTCTACTATGTAAGGGGGATTTGTTATTAACCGCTAAAATCGGCGCCATTAAAGTCTATGGGAAAAATGCGAACCAAAGCTTTTTAGAAAAAAAATCGTGGTTCGCCTCAAACAAGTTCGCCGGCGAACTGTTTGGGCCATCTCTAGTGTTTACGAGAGTGAGGAAGAACCTGGAATTTGCTGCGAAGATCCATTGCTTCCAGACTGCGTTAATTGAAATCTATGTCCTGCAGGTGGCTGCGCATGGCTCTGACAGGATGTAGATTTCAACTAGTCTGCCGTGCTCTAACATCGCGCATAGATCCATTCCAGGGGGTGTTTTTTCTTGTTTTATTTTTTAAAGTAAATGCTGAGAACCCCCATTAGGAGATGGACTAGTGTATTTTACTCTGGGAGAAATGCACTTCTTAAAGAGACACTGAAGCGAAAAAAAATATGATAAAATGATTTGTGTTTGTAGAACAGCTAAGAAATAAAACATTAGGAGCAGAGACATAAGTCTAATATTGTTTCAAGTACAGGAATAGTTAAGAAACTCCAGTTTTTATCTATGCAAAAGAGCCATTGAGCTCCACAACTTTCAGAGTCTCAGAGGGCTCTGTCTTGTTATATCAATTGTCAGTCACTGCATTTTCTTTTTCTCTGCAGATGACAGGTCAATAGGTTACTAGTCTGCTCTATAAAATACATCTTGTTTAGAATGCTGAGTAGTGTGTAAACTGCAAATATTAAAGAATGATGCAATGTTATAAAAAAGCACTATATAACTGAAAAGAAAAATATGAGAATATTTTCTTTGCTACTAATGTTCTGGTAAATATCCATACTACACAACCAATTCATTATATCATTTTTATTTATTTATTTTTTTGCTTCAGTGTCTCTTAAAGTATGTGTATTTTAAATGTTACTTTTTTTGTGATAGTGGTTCTTTAATCCCTGATACACAAGATTGTTTTATAACCTACCTTGAAACTTTAAGTGTACCCGAGGCGATATGTTACACAATGAGATTAACAAGTGTATGTACAGTACAAAACATATTAATAACCAGGCTGTTTACTTGTTTTATTTTGCTGCCTGAAAGAGTTAATTACTATCAGGGATGTGACAGCTTCTGTCTTGTCGGTACCTCGTCAGGGAATATAGTAAACATCACTGATAAGTAAATTCGGCCATAAAAGTTTTCCTGGCAGAATACAACTTTTGAGGACAGGGGGAGATAAAAATACATGAACTATTAACCTTTTTCTAATTCTGGGACACTTAATAGGCTGTCACTGATTAGAGACAGTAAAACATTCAACCTACTTTGTAAATGTTTAAATATAAAAGAAAACCATGAGACACTTAAAAAAGTGAAAAGTAATTTTTTAAGAGTAGGAGGATAAATATAATTGTTTATCTCATCAGTTTATTTTCACCTCGGGTTCACTTTAAGAACAGCCCAACTGATTAATTGCTTAAAGGGGTTCTTTCGCGAAAAAAGTAGGCAGTTAAAAAATGTGACAGATGACAGGTTTTGGGCCAGTCCATCTTTTTAAGGGGGATTCTCGAGGCTTTCTTTGTTTTCAACAGCATTTCCTGAACAGTTTAACTGCCAAAATAGCAAGATACTAGCCGGCCTCCCTAATCACTTGCATACTATTATGTCAGTTAGATTTTGAAACTGTTGTTCAGGAAATGCTGTTGAAAACAAAGAAAGCCCTGAGAATCCCCCTTAAAAAGATGGACTGGCCCAAAACCTGTCATCTGTCACATTTTTTAACTGCCTACTTTTTTCGCGAAAGAACCCTTTTAAGAGGGAAGGTGCAATCAGTCATCCACAGGCCAGTAGAAGCCAACACTCTTTTTTTCAATTACATCATGGTGCCATATTGGCATGTAAATGTTGGATGCAAATGAAATTAAGAAAATGTAGAATATTTGGATTTCTCCTCCTATTAGAAAAGTTTCATTCTCTCCCTTTTCCAGGAAACACCATTCTCCATATTCTAGCTTTGCAACCAAACAAGATGTCTGCCTGCCAGATGTATGACCTCATCCTATGCTATCACAAAGAGAGATGTGGGCCAGGTTTAGAAGACCTCTGCAATAATGATGGCTTGACTCCTCTAAAGATGGCTGCAGTGGACGGTAACACGGTGGTATGTATACATAGTCACAGTTGTGAAATTGTAGTAACAAAGCATGTTAATGTCACATTCAGAGGATGTTTGACCCAGCAATCAGCTGCCATCTTAATTATCTGAGAATTGATAATTTTCAGTCTCTGCATGCCTTCCGTCTCCTCCCCGAGTCACCACCAGATTACCGCTCCTGGCTTTTTCTTTCCACCCCAAGCCTGACTTGGGATTGCCGCCAAGAGTTTAAAGCAGGAGGATTAGTACTATGCCATGAAAAAAATGCATATATAAGTAGATAAATACTTGATCTACTTACATAACACATGTATTGTACTGTTCACGTTTTGATAACAGTGAATTTTATATAGGAAATGAAGAGAATTCTGTTCCTGGTGGGAACCATGTCTTTTTTTTTTTTTTGCCCACAGTTTGAGGCTAAATCCTGATGTCATTTCTTCCCTTGATTTTTTTTTCTTTTTTCCTCCAATCGCTGAGTCACCTCAGCCTTGCTTGTAAACACCAGTGAGCAAAGGATCATGTTTCAACTAGCCAGTTAGGCAGGGAAATAAAGGGAAAAGGAGGAATAGATTATAGATAAAAAGAACCCCCAGCATGCAACTGAATGGCAATGACTATTAAAGGGCCAGTGCTCCTAAGGTATGATGACACTAAACCATAACAGCAGAAAAAGTTTTGAATGCAGGATTAGCATCTTCATCATGTAATACACTCAGACCAGTTGCTGTTTAAATTTAATTTTTAGGGTGACAATCCCGCTTTAAGTTGCACATGTGTATGTACCTGTTACAAATAGAGATGATTATTGAAATTCATATATTTTTGAGTTAATGCAATGAATTATGTTAATTCTATGTAAATTTATGTAGCTTGGAATTGAATTAATCAACATCACCAACACTGTAAGTGACTGCGCTTTGTACATTTCGCAGTCATTTTTTTTGTAAATACCTGGGTAGCTGGCTGTGTCCTCTAGATCCATTTCCTGTTGAGATGACAACAGTTCAGTTTTTCCTTATACAAATAGTCAGTTTTTCTCTATGAGCAGAGAACACCTGATTAAGACCACCCCCTCCCTCTGCTGAGAGATTAACTTTGTGGCCAGTGCTACGGGTGAGCTGTAAAAAATGAGCTAGTTAATGAATTGTAAACAATGGGAAAGATGTGGGGAAAGGTACATTTTGTTATTACACATTGAAGAGGAACTGTAGTTGCAGACTGCACTGCTTGCCACTCAGCTTAGGGAAAACGTAAGCTGATCAGGAAATCTGCTCTGTGTTGAGTGAAGCAATGCCTACACTGCTGGCAATAAGGAACAACAGGAGCCAGGCACCTAGGTATTTTAGATATGCTTATATTAAAAAAAAAAAAGAACAGACATCCAAAGAAAAAAAGTTGTGCGTTGGTAACTAATGTAAATTTACTTTTGTATGCATTACATTTTTTTTTCTTTTTAATCGCTTGAAATTCTTTCACACGCTTATGGTGGTCTTTGTGCTGCTTTACACAGTATGTGTGAATGTGTTTTTTCTTACTCAGCTATTTCAACACATAGTCCAGAAGAGAAGACAACTTCAATGGACATTTGGTCCCATTAGCTGCTATCTTTATGACTTGACGGAAATTGATACATGGGGGGATCCCAAGTCTGTGCTGAATTTGGTGGTCTCTGGAAAAAAGCGAGAGGTATGTACAGGAATTATAGATGAGCAAAATTGTGACATTTTGCTTTGCAAGAGTTTCCATGATAAACGTTTGGTAAAGATGCAGAATATGTGCACACACAGCACACACAGCTCAAAAGGCTCTAGACTACATGTAATTGGTTGTGAAGTGAAAAAATAGGTGTACGTTAAAAAGGGGCGCTGGGAAAAAAGGGCGCGGGGTTTTAAACGATAAGCATGGATAACGTTTAAAAATATATTGTACTATATTTCGTTTATAAATAACGTTTTATGAAGTTATAAATCATTAAATAATGTGCATGAAATCGGCAATTGTGAAAACGTAAATTTTCCGTTTAAAAACTGAAATGCATAATAACGTTTAAAAAAAAATTAGTACGTAACCCTCCCTGTACCTACCCCTAACCCCTAGACCCCCGTATTGGTGCCTAACCCTAAGACCCCCTGGTGGTGCCTAAAACTAAGACCCCCCTGGTGGTGCCTAAACCTAAGACCCTCCCTGGTGGTGCCTAAACCTAAGACCCTCCCTGGTGGTGCCTAAACCTAAGACCCTCCCTGGTGGTGCCTAAACCTACGACCCCCCTGGTGGTGCCTAAACCTAAGACCCCCCTGGTGGTGCCTAAACCTAAGACCCTCCTTAGTGATCACTGTTTTGTGTGTAGAATAATGTTTTAGAAACAGTAAGGGATAAAATATATTACAATTTACGTTACGTACTGATCGCTTTATTTTGTAAATAATGTTTTACAACAGTAAGGGATAACATTTAAAATTATGTTTTATTGAAATAGGAAACGTAAATCATCACAAGCAGTTATAAAACATTAAAAATCTTCGGGCGCCGTTGGAAAACGTTATTATTTTCGGGCGCCCTTTTTTCCTGTTCGGCGCCCAGTAAACAATATTATGGGAGTGAATGGCGGCGCCCGATTTGTCCACTAGCCACCTGCGCCCTTTTTTACTGTTTCCAAAAAATAGTACCAGGTATTTGCAGGTGATAAAAAAAAAAATCAGTAATTGATGATAAAAAAGTGCCCTTTTTTCATTATGAATTACATTTTTTGCTAAATTTAAATTTTTTATTGACATGTTACCGCACTTTTATCACTTTATCACTTTTTTTCCCACACTTTTCCTGAAACAGTAACTTCAGACGGAAAACATTGTAAATGTGAACGTGGTCATACTTTAGTCTGCAATTTTCCGACCTTTCATTACAAATGTGGCAACTCATTGAGAATGGAAGCCATTCTATCTTGCCTCTAGTTCTTCAACATTTCTGTCTGTTGTTGTTTGTAAAACTCAGTCAGTGATGAGCGAAAATGCCAATATTCTTTTCGCATTAATTTTCACAAAAATAATGTAAAATTTGACTTTCAAGTGAAAATGCAACCGAAAGATGTAGTAAGCTTGTGATATTTTTTTTTTTTTTTTTTTTTGCAATAAAATAAAAAAAAAATTGCAGTAAAAATTCCACTTTTTGTGTTTTTTGGAGAATTTTCGCATTGGAAAGAAACATTTGTTTTCTTTGACCATACTGCAATAATACAATGGGCGTGATTCACAGGGCTTTTTCACTGGTTTTCCTCTGTTTTCATGTTATCTATGTTACATTTTTAAGCTCCCAAAGAGCAACAATATAATATGATTAAGGTAATAAAAGTATCATTGAAATGAAGTTAATCAGGAACAACTTACTTTGAGTGATTATTTTGATTGTAAATGTGCTGAAAGGTTATATTAATTAGGTAATAAATACGTCATGTATAAGAAGTTTGGTGAATAGAGCCCAATGTATTTTTAGTAATAGTTTCCCAAAATCAAAAATGGCTTTTTTTTTCTTTGTGAAAATGTTTTTAACAAAAATTCAGAAGCATCCCTGGTAAAACTCCAGTACATCCACTGCAAACCCCATTAACCAAAATCCTCCTTTCTTCTTAGGCTCGCCGTATTCTGGACATCTCTCCGGTAAATGAACTGATCAACAGGAAGTGGTATAGGTTCGGGCGGCCATATTTCTGGACACTGGCTCTAATTTATATCCTCTATATGACATGTGTCTCTCTCTCCTGCGCTAACCGACCTCTTAAACCAAGGCTGGACAACAAAACAAATGACAGGGACATCACCCTACTGGTTCAGAAAAATCTAAGTGTAAGAACATTTTATAAGTTCTTAAAGTGGAAATCAAATAGTCACTTTGGTACCTAGTTATATAAAAATGTATGTGTGTATGAGTGTGTTTATTTAGCAATGGAATAGGTATGGCCTTGCTTACCTTTTTGTAAGCCCTTATAGTAGAACGAGAGAAAGCTACCTCAGGAGAAAAAATACTTGGACTACCCACTGTGCCAAATTTAGAGGTTAATAGAAAAGCCCCTTTACATGCTATCATCAACAGGTGGGAGCAAGTTAAAAGAAGAATTTTTCAAAAACACAAATCAATTTTAAATATGCAAAGAAATAAACTATTTTTAAAAAATTACAGTTTAAAAAACATTTTTCCTTTGCATTTTCGAAATCAATTATTTAAAAAAAAGTCCTTTTTGGTGTGTGTCTTATTCCCACTATTCTTCTTAACATACATAGCAATTTCGATGATGACCGCATGCATGGGGCTTTTATTTATTTATTTATTTATTTATTTATATAGCGCCGACATATTACACAGCGCTGTACAGCGTATATAGTCTTGTCACTAACTGTCCCTTAGAGGGGCTCACAATCTAATCCCTACCATAGTCCTATGTCTATGTATGTATTGTGTAGTGCATGTATCATAGTCTAGGCCCGATTTAGGGGGAAGCCAATCAACTTATCTGTATGTTTTTGGGATGTGGGATGAAACTGGAGTGCCCAGAGGAAACCCATGCAGAACATACAAACTCTTTGCAGATGTTGACCTGGCTGGGATACAAACCGGAGACCCAGCACTGCAAGGCGAGAGCGCTAACCACTACACCACCGTGCTGCCCGCGTTTTGCTATTAAGTGCTAAAGTCAGCACAAAATTGCATACAAAATTAATTAAGATATTTCCCAAAATTTCCCATTACAATTTTGCATCACAATAGCAAATTACGATTATATGAAATTTGTGCTCATCACTAATAAGCAGTGTTTTATAGAACTGTGTCCGCAGTTGTGGAACATGTTTCAGTCTCATCAGCATTGTTCAGCTGTTTTCTCATGTTTTTTTACCCTCGTTCCACCGCTGTGCTCCCATTGAAGTTATTCCACCAACTGGTCAAACTGGTCAAATATGCCTTCAGGACTGATTGTGAATGTTTCTGAATCTGAAGATAAGCGGGTCTCTACTGCATATGTGTCCAGGCTTGCACATGTGCAGTATGGAGGCTCCCATCTTTGGAAGCACTTGTTGACGCGAGTAATTCCGAAGCCTTGCAAGAAGTCCTGAAGGTGTGGAATTTCAATGGGGGGACACCTACAGACCAACAAATGAATTATGCACAAAAAATAAAAAATGATGATCTAAAAAATAAAAATAAAAAATCAATAAATCACCGTGGATTCACTGTAAACATATTATAGGAGTGTTTTCTATGAAAAAATAGGATAAGATTTATTTTATGGTGCCCATACACGGTACAATAAAGATTTTCAATTTTCACGTTTATTTGACCAAAACAATCAAATGAAAGTCAAAAAGAATCCTTTTATTCAATCAAGAATAATGAACGATTATCACGTTTTTAAAAATAAAAATCTGATCAGACATGTTGGAAAATGTTATATTCAATCTAACGGAATAATCTAACAAAATTTTCTAATCAAAAAAAAAAAAAGGAAAAAAATTTACCATGTATGGCATGGGTCCCCAACCACCGGGCCACGGCGTGTCTGGCCTCTTGCCCCTCCCCCCTCCGCGGCCACCGCTCCTGTTACCTTATGAGCGGGCGGCTGCTTCCTTCCTTATACTCCCCCAGTTGCTCTCCTCTTATTAGCATCTACCCATAACACCTACCCATACTGGGACTATACTAGCCATACTGGGCACTATACTAGCCATACTGGGCACTATGCTAGCTATACTGAGCACTATACTACCTATACTGGGGCTATACTAGCTATACTGGGCACTATACTAGCTATACTGGGCACTATACTAGCTATACTGGGCACTATACTAGCCATACTGGGGCTATACTAGCTATACTGGGGCACTACCTACCCATACTGGGACTATACTAGCTATACTGGGCACTATACTAGCCATACTGGGGCACTATACTAGCTATACTGGGGCACTATACTAGCCATACTGGGGCACTATACTAGCCATACTGGGGCACTATACTAGCTATACTGGGCACTATACTAGCTATACTGGGCACTATACTAGCTATACTGGGCACTATACTAGCTATACTGGGCACTATACTAGCTATACTGGGCACAATACTAGCTATACTGGGGCTATACTAGCTATACTGGGGCACTACCTACCCATACTGGGACTATACTAGCTATACTGGGCACTATACTAGCCATACTGGGGCACTATACTAGCTATACTGGGCACTAAACTAGCTACAGTGGGTTGCAAAAGTATTCGGCCCCCTTGAAGTTTTCCACATTTTGTCATATTACTGCCACAAACATGAATCAATTTTATTGGAATGCCACATGAAAGACCAACACAAAGTGGTGTACACATGAGAAGTGGAACGAAAATCATACATGATTCCAAACATTTTTTACAAATAAATAACTGCAAAGTGGTGTGTGCATAATTATTCGGCCCCCTTTGATCTGAGTGCAGTCAATTGCCTATATATATTGCCTGATGAGTGCTAATGACTAAATAGAGTGCACCTGTGTGTAATCTAATGTCAGTACAAATACAGCTGCTCTGTGAGGGCCTCTAAGAGAATATTGTCTAAGAGAATATTGGGAGCAACAACAGCGTGAAGTCCAAAGAACACACAACACAGGTCCAAGACAGGTCAGGGATCAAGTTATTGAGAAATTTAAAGCAGGCTTAGGCTACAAAAAGATTTCCAAAGCCTTGAACATTCCACGGAGCACTGTTCAAGCAATCAAGCGATCATTCAGAAATGGAAGGAGTATGGCACAACTGTACACCTACCAAGACAAGACCATCCACCTAAACTCACAAGCCGAACAAGGAGAGCCATGCACTGTACAACGTTGGCCTTTATGGAAGAGGGGCAAGAAGAAAGGCATTGTTAACAGAAAGCATAAGAAGTCCCGTTTGCAGTTTGCCACAAGCCATGTGGGGGACACAGCAATCATGTGGAAGAAGGTGCTCTGGTCAGATGAGACCAAAATGGAACTTTTTGGCCAAAATGCGAAACGCTATGTGTGGCAGAAAACTAACACTGCACATAGCTCTGAACACACCATCCCCACTGTCAAATATGGTGGTGAAAGCATCATGCTCGGGGGGGTGCATCTCTTCAGCAGGGACAGGGAAGCTGGTTAGAGTTGATGGGAAGATGGATGGAGCCAAATACAGGGCAAACTTGGAAGAGAACCTCTTGGAGACTGCAAAAGACTTGAGACTGGGGTGGAGGTTCACCTCCCAGCAGGACAATGACCCTAAATATAAAGCCAGGGAAACAATGGAATGGTTTAAAACAAAACATATCTATGTGTTAGAATGGCCCAGTCAAAGTCCAGATCTAAATCCAATCGAGAATCTGTGACAAGATCTGAAAACTGCTGTTCACAAACGCTGTCCATCTAATCTGACTGAGCTGGAGCTGTTTTGCAAAGAAGAATGGGCGAGGATTTCAGTCTCTAGATGTGCAAAGCTGGTAGAGGCATACCCTAAAAGCTGTAATTGCAGCAAAAGGTGGTTCTACAAAGTATTGACTCAGGGGGCCGAATAATTACACACACCCCACTTTGCAGTTATTTATTTGTAAAAAATGTTTGGAATGATGTATGATTTTCGATCCGCTTCTCACATGTACACCACTTTGTATTGGTCTTTCACATGGAATTCCAATAAAATTGATGCATGTTTGTGGCAGTAATGTGACAAAATGTGGAACACTTTAAGGGGGCCAAATACTTTTGCAACACACTGTATAATGGGCACTATACTAGCTATACTGCGGCACTACCTACCCATACTGGGACTATACTAGCTATACTGGGCACTATACTAGCCATACTGGGGCACTATACTAGCTATACTGGGGCACTATACTAGCCATACTGGGGCACTATACTAGCCATACTGGGGCACTATACTAGCTATACTGGGGCACTATACTAGCCATACTGGGGCACTATACTAGCCATACTGGGGCACTATACTAGCTATACTGGGGCACTATACTAGCCATACTGGGGCACTATACTAGCCATACTGGGGCACTATACTAGCCGTACTGGGGCACTATACTAGCTATACTGGGCACTATACTAGCCATACTGGGCACTATACTAGCCATACTGGGGCACTATACTAGCTATACTGGGGCACTATACTAGCCATACTGGGGCACTATACTAGCCATACTGGGGCACTATACTAGCCATACTGGGGCACTATACTAGCTATACTGGGCACTATACTAGCCATACTGGGCACTACCTACCCATACTGGGACTATACTAGCTATACTGGGCACTATACTGGGCACTATACTAGCCATACTGGGGCACTATACTAGCCATACTAGGGCACTATACTAGCTATACTGGGCACTATACTAGCCATACTGGGCACTACACTAGCCATACTGGGGCACTATACTAGCTATACTGGGCACTACACTAGCCATACTGGGGCACTATATTAGCTATACTGGGCACTATACTAGCCATACTGGGTCCCTACACTAGCCATACTGGGGCACTATACTAGCTATACTGGGCACTATACTAGCCATACTGGGCACTATACTAGCCATACTGGGACACTATACTAGCCATACTGGGGCACTATACTATCTATACTGGGCACTATACTAGCCATACTGGGGCACTATACTAGCTATACTGGGCACTATACTAGCCATACTGGGGCACTACACTAGCCATACTGGGGCACTACACTAGCCATACTGGGCACTACACTAGCCATACTGGGCACTATACTACCCATACTGGGGCACTACACTAGCCATACTGGGGCACTATACTAGCTATACTGGGCACTATACTAGCTATACTGGAGCACTATACTAGCTATACTGGGGTAACTATACTAGCCATACTGGGGCAACTAAACTCCCTATACTGGGGCAACGCCATCCCCCTCCCCCCGCACCCCCCCCCCCCAACTGTACACCTACCAAGACAAGGCCATCCACCTAAACTCACAAGCCGAACAAGGAGAGCCATGCACTGTACAACGTTGGCCTTTATGGAAGAGGGGCAAGAAGAAAGGCATTGTTAACAGAAAGCATAAGAAGTCCCGTTTGCAGTTTGCCACAAGCCATGTGGGGGACACAGCAATCATGTGGAAGAAGGTGCTCTGGTCAGATGAGACCAAAATGGAACTTTTTGGCCAAAATGCGAAACGCTATGTGTGGCAGAAAACTAACACTGCACATAGCTCTGAACACACCATCCCCACTGTCAAATATGGTGGTGAAAGCATCATGCTCGGGGGGTGCATCTCTTCAGCAGGGACAGGGAAGCTGGTTAGAGTTGATGGGAAGATGGATGGAGCCAAATACAGGGCAAACTTGGAAGAGAACCTCTTGGAGACTGCAAAAGACTTGAGACTGGGGTGGAGGTTCACCTCCCAGCAGGACAATGACCCTAAATGTAAAGCCAGGGAAACAATGGAATGGCTTAAAACAAAACATATCTATGTGTTAGAATGGCCCAGTCAAAGTCCAGATCTAAATCCAATCGAGAATCTGTGACAAGATCTGAAAACTGCTGTTCACAAACGCTGTCCATCTAATCTGACTGAGCTGGAGCTGTTTTGCAAAGAAGAATGGGCGAGGATTTCAGTCTCTAGATGTGCAAAGCTGGTAGAGGCATACCCTAAAAGCTGTAATTGCAGCAAAAGGTGGTTCTACAAAGTATTGACTCAGGGGGCCGAATAATTACACACACCCCACTTTGCAGTTATTTATTTGTAAAAAATGTTTGGAATGATGTATGATTTTCGATCCGCTTCTCACATGTACACCACTTTGTATTGGTCTTTCACATGGAATTCCAATAAAATTGATGCATGTTTGTGGCAGTAATGTGACAAAATGTGGAACACTTTAAGGGGGCCAAATACTTTTGCAACCCACTGTATAATGGGCACTATACTAGCTATACTGGGGCACTATACTAGCTATACTGGGGCACTATACTAGCCATACTGGGGCACTATACTAGCTATACTGGGGCACTATACTAGCCATACTGGGGCACTATACTAGCCATACTGGGGCACTATACTAGCTATACTGGGGCACTATACTAGCCATACTGGGGCACTATACTAGCCATACTGGGGCACTATACTAGCCGTACTGGGGCACTATACTAGCTATACTGGGCACTATACTAGCCATACTGGGCACTATACTAGCCATACTGGGGCACTATACTAGCTATACTGGGGCACTATACTAGCCATACTGGGGCACTATACTAGCCATACTGGGGCACTATACTAGCTATACTGGGCACTATACTAGCCATACTGGGCACTACCTACCCATACTGGGACTATACTAGCTATACTGGGCACTATACTGGGCACTATACTAGCCATACTGGGGCACTATACTAGCCATACTAGGGCACTATACTAGCTATACTGGGCACTATACTAGCCATACTGGGCACTACACTAGCCATACTGGGGCACTATACTAGCTATACTGGGCACTACACTAGCCATACTGGGTCCCTACACTAGCCATACTGGGGCACTATACTAGCTATACTGGGCACTATACTAGCTATACTGGGCACTATACTAGCCATACTGGGCACTATACTAGCCATACTGGGACACTATACTAGCCATACTGGGGCACTATACTATCTATACTGGGCACTATACTAGCCATACTGGGGCACTATGCTAGCCATACTGGGGCACTATACTAGCTATACTGGGCACTATACTAGCCATACTGGGGCACTACACTAGCCATACTGGGCACTATACTACCCATACTGGGGCACTACACTAGCCATACTGGGGCACTATACTAGCTATACTGGGAACTATACTAGCTATACTGGGCACTTCACTAGCTATACTGGAGCACTATACTAGCTATACTGGGGTAACTATACTAGCCATACTGGGGCAACTAAACTCCCTATACTGGGGCAACGCCATCCCCCTCCCCCCGCACCGCCCCCCCCATAACCCGCTGTGCATGACGCTGTTCACTAGGTCGCGCATACCCCCCTCGGTCCCTTGTTGAAAAGTGTTTTATGTATTTGACACTGTTTTATGCTTGCAGCAATTATTTATTTTTTCCCAGCAGGAAGCGTATGAGACTTCAGATGACCACTTGCGGCTAGCCGGAGAACTAATAAGTGTTATTGGAGCAATTATCATTTTGCTGCTTAAGGTAAGTATATCCCTACTACCAGCTATCTGGCTAACTAGTTGCCGTGGATGTTTTTTATAGTGTTGTCAGGCTTCTCACGAGTCTCTGTACAGTAATACGGCAGGAGAATAGGTTATAGATTTAACCGCATTAATTGAGAGATGATTTTTAAGAGTATTTTATATATAGGGCACCTCCAACATTGCTTGATGTAGTTGACTGCATGAAGTTAAAACTAGAGAAACATTGGTTAGAAGCAAGTGACAAAAAGAGATCAGCTGCATCAGTAAGCTGTGTATTAGGTGACAGTGTGCGCCTTGGAGGAGGAGGAGGAGGAGGAAGCAGAGCTGGATCAGTAAGCTGTGCATTAGGTGACAGTGTGTGCCTTGGAGGAGGAAGAGGAAGCAATGCTGGATAGAAGGTAACAGTGTGTGTCTTGTCAGATAATAGGGGAGGAAGTAATGCTGGGTCACTGACTAGATCCCGTCTTGCATCAAATAATATACT
This sequence comes from Hyperolius riggenbachi, assembly GCF_040937935.1. Classification (NCBI taxonomy): domain Eukaryota; kingdom Metazoa; phylum Chordata; class Amphibia; order Anura; family Hyperoliidae; genus Hyperolius; species Hyperolius riggenbachi. The sequence goes on from NC_090655.1 coordinate 46,494,486, forward strand.
GTACTTGCATAAAAATATTTTTAAAGGGGAATTTAACGGTTTCTGGGTTGGTGAGTACTCATTAGCATGCTTAATTCCAGAAAGCAGTTTGTGAGAAGTCCTGAAATATGCATGAACTGAGTAAAAGAGTGAAATTGTGTACTCGGTGTTGAGAATGAAACAGTATCTGGAAACCAGTGTGAAAAATGCTTGGAAATGTATGGAAGGGCAGGACGGTGAAGCTTTGTAAACTATAGTTGGAACAGGGGCGTAGGGCCTGTGGTCGCAACGGTCGCCTCGGCGACCGGGCCCGGCTCCTGAAGAGGCGGGGGAGGGGCCCGGGGGGCCCATGTCCATTTGGACTCGGAGATCCCTGCGTGCGTTATTGGGAGGAGGGAGCTGCAGCCGTGGGGAGGGCAGTCCGACCTCTCCCCGGGCCCCCCCTCCCCCTCAGATGCAGAGTGCGCAGCGCACGGAAGCGCTGTAGGCAGAACTCACCTGCCTGCGTTCCAAGCGCCGCTGGTCTCCTCCCGCTCTGCATAGATCTGCTGTTACACACTGCTTCCGGCTAAACAGGAAGCAGTGTGTAACAACATCTATACAGAGCGGGAGGAGACCAGCGGCGCAGGGACGGAGGTGAGTTCCGCCTACAGCGCTTCCGTGCGCTGCGCACTCTGCATCTGAGGGGGAGAGGAAGGGAGGGAGAGGGCAGCTAGCGACCTACCTATCTACCTAACATACCCTGGGGGGCCAGCTACCTACCTAACCTATCCTGGGGGGCAGCTACCGACCTAACCTATCCTGGGGGGCCAGCTACCTACCTAACCTATCCTGGGGGGCCAGCTACCTACCTAACCTATCCTGGGGGGCCAGCTACCTACCTAACCTATCCTGGGGGGCCAGCTACCTACCTAACCTATCCTGGGGGGCCAGCTACCTACCTAACCTATCCTGGGGGGCCAGCTACCTACCTAACCTATCCTGGGGGGCAGCTACCTACCTAACCTATCCTGGGGGGCCAGCTACCTACCTAACCTATCCTGGGGGGCCAGCTACCTACCTAACCTATCCTGGGGGGCCAGCTACCTACCTAACCTATCCTGGGGGGCCAGCTACCTACCTAACCTATCCTGGGGGGCCAGCTACCTACCTAACCTATCCTGGGGGGCCAGCTACCTACCTAACCTATCCTGGGGGGCCAGCTACCTACCTAAGCTATCCTGGGGGGCAGCTACCTACCTAAGCTATCCTGGGGGGGGCAGCTACCTAACCTATCCTGGGGGGCCAGCTACCTACCTAACCTATCCTGGGGGGCCAGCTACCTACCTAACCTATCATGGGGGGCCAGCTACCTACCTAACCTATCCTGGGGGGCCAGCTACCTACCTAACCTATCCTGGGGGGCCAGCTACCTACCTAACCTATCCTGGGGGGCCAGCTACCTACCTAACCTATCCTGGGGGGCAGCTACCTACCTAACCTATCCTGGGGGGCCAGCTACCTACCTAACCTATCCTGGGGGGCCAGCTACCTACCTAACCTATCCTGGGGGGCCAGCTACCTACCTAACCTATCCTGGGGGGCCAGCTACCTACCTAACCTATCCTGGGGGGCCAGCTACCTACCTAACCTATCCTGGGGGGCCAGCTACCTACCTAACCTATCCTGGGGGGCCAGCTACCTACCTAAGCTATCCTGGGGGGCAGCTACCTACCTAAGCTATCCTGGGGGGGGCAGCTACCTAACCTATCCTGGGGGGGCAGCTACCTAACCTATCCTGGGGGGGCAGCTACCTACTTAACCTATCCTGGGGGGTCAGCTACCTACCTAACCTATCCTGGGGGGCCAGCTACCTACCTAACCTATCCTGGGGGGGCCAGCTACCTACCTAACCTATCCTGGGGGGCCAGCTACCTACCTAACCTATCCTGGGGGGCAGCTACCTACTCTAACCTATCGGGGGGGGCAGCTACCTAATCTATCCTGGGGGGCAGCTACCTAACCTATCCTGGGGGGCACCTACCTCATCTAACCTATACTGGGGGGCAGCTACCTAATCTAACCTATACTGGGGGGCACCTACCTATCTAACCTGGGGGCACTTAATTGTCTAACCTGTATTCGGGGCACCTAGCTAGCCTATACAGGTGGCAACTATACTGGCTACCTATATTGGAGGCACCTACCTAACTAACCTATACTGGGGGCACCTACCTATCTAACCTATGCTGGGGGCAACTATTCTGGCTACCTATATTAGAGGCACCCACCTAGCTAACCTGTACTGGCGGCGCCTGCCTATCTAACCTATACTGGGGGCAACTATACTGGCTACCTATGCTGGAGGCACCTACCTGGCTAACCTATACCGGGGGCAACTATACTGGCGTACCTATGCCTGGCTACCTATACTGGGGGGACCTATAGCTGGCTATAGGGATTCGGATATGTGTGTGTGTCGGGTGTTGCCGGGGGAGGGGGGCTGTTGTTGCCGTGGGGGGGGGGGCCCACATCCAGATTCCGCATCGGGGCCCAGAGGTTTGTAGCTACGCCACTGAGTTGGAAGTTTACATTTTCTATGCATTCATCAGCTGTTGGAGAGACTGATGAGTATGACTGAGAATGGCGATATTAAAATAGGGAAGGAAGGAAGGAAAGCATCCTCCACACTCTGCTGAAGACATCGGGCTCGATTCACAAAGCGTGCTAACCCAGTTAGAGACTTTAGGCATGATAACCATTGCACCACGCTGGTGAAAAGCCAGTTTAGGCTTGATAAGTTTAGATAAGTTTAGATCACACCTAAACTTATCACGCCTAAACGGAGTTTAGGCGTGATAAAGGGCTTTTCACCAGCGTACTAACTGTTAGCACCGCTTTGTGAATTGAGCCTACAATGTTTAGCAGCAGTATAAGGGTGGGAAAGTTTAGTTTGAACAGGTTATTTCAGGTAGAGGCAGCCACTAGTACTAGTATGATGACATTTTGGCTTTAGGGCAAAGATTCCTCAAAGTTGCTGGAAGTGCAATTCTGGGGATTTCCCACCATCCTTTGCTGTCATTGTTGATTTGAGAAATGTTTGAAAATGAGTTATTTCTTAACCATTGCAATACCATAAATCTGCACAATTCTGCTTTTTCCAAAAATCTTCTTAAAGGGAACCTGAAGAAAAAGGTATTTATTTCCTTTTAAACAATACCAGTGTCTGGCTACCCTGCTGATCTTTCTGGTTGCCAAAGTTTATGAATCACACACCTAAAACAAGCATGCAGCTAATCCAGTCAGATTTTGGTCAGAGCACCTGATCTGCATGCTTGTTCAGGGTCTGTGGAAAAAGTCTGGTACACACTTTCAATTATGATTGGCCAATTACTGGCTGAACTCACCACCTTCATGTAATGGGGTTTACCTACACAATTTGCTCATAGTATTCAGTATCTGTAGATCCTCGTACAATGTGGAGGTGGAAAAATTGGTCAGTAATTGGATAACCAGGCTTTATAGCATTAGAGGAAGAAGAAGAATTAAGCTGGCCACTAACGGTCCAATTTCTAGCGAAAAATCGTTCGTGCGATCAGAAATTCTGATCGGATTGGTTGTAAATAATCTCCATTGGTGGACACAATCGATTATGAATGAGTGAAAAAAATGTCGCCCGAATTCATTTTCGCTGAACGAAAATTTGGATTTTCTTGGTGGTCGTGATAAATAGGAAGCAATGATTGGTTAGTTGATGGTGTTGTGAACGATTTTTCGTCCAATCAGAATTTCTGATCGCTCGAACGATTTTTCGCTAGAAATTGGACCGTTAGTGGCCAGCTTTAGAGGATGATCTAGGCAATAGTAATAGTTTAAAAGGAAATACACGTCAGCCTTCCTAATTGATTTAAGCCCAATCTACACGATATGATTCTTTGTGCGATTCGATTACGATTCTATTTACGATTCGATTAAATCCAACATGTCCGATCCTGATTCGATTTGCCATTCGATTCAATTTGATTTGCCATTGCAAAACAATGGCTAATTGAATTGAATCGAATCGAATCTTGACCGGACATGTCGGATTTAATCGGATCGTAAATAGAATTGTAATCGAATCACACAAAGAATCGTATCGTCTAGATGGGGCTTAACATCAGGTGTGCTTTATATAATTTTAAATCCTGTAATCCTCTTTAGATTCCAGACTTGCGGCAGATAAGAGAAGCTCGATACTTCACCCAAGCAGTGCCAGGAGGACCCTTCACAATTGTCATGTAAGAATCTTAACTAACTGAAGCATTTTTACCAGTATTTAAAGGTTAATAGTGAGCTGACCATGTCCCATTGCCATTCATGATCAATATTCTGTGTTTAAAATATCAACCATTTTATCCACCATTACAGTATATCTACGTCCTTTGTGACTTCATCTAAGCCACAAGTCACTAGATATGTCTTGTAGCAAAAGCAGTGCTGTGCAGGATTGGTCTTGATCATGTGCACATTTCTGGCACTATCTACTGAGAGGCATGGTGGTGCACTCAGGGCCGGTTCAAGTAACAATGGGGCCCTAGGGCAAGATTAGCCTGGGGGCCCCCCAACAGACACCACCCTGACCAAAAAGCGTCATCAAAGGCCCTTTGTTGCAGCCAAATTTCCCTCCTGGGCCCCTGAGCTGGCTGCTGACCCTCCCCCAATCATCCCCCAACTTAACAGACTCTGCAGTGTCCCTGGGGAGCAACAGTTCAGATGGGAGAGGGACAACTTGGGGGCCCCTACAGGCTCTGGGGCAACTGCCTTTTTTTTCCTATGGTAGCTCCGGCCCTGGGTGCACTTGTCAGTGTGGATTTGTACTGTTCAAGGTAACTTTCCTTGACTTTCTTTGAACTTAATCCACCATTATTGATGTGAGTCGATGTGGTTAACATTGAATCAGCCTGTACACCACTGGGACTTTTGCAATTCTGTGTAGCTAATTATGTGTAAAAACTGCCATGGCAGAGCTGGCTTGGCTTCCAATTACTGCACTTAGCTGAGCAAGTGCTGACTGAGTGCTATGTTTTCTGAAAGGATTGATTCCAAGCAGCAGGGTAATACTGTAATTTCTAATTGTAATCAGGAATTATTGCAACTGTCAATTCCATCCAATCATTATTCCACAAAGTGGGCTTTTAGAGATTCTGGCCTACCGGCTGCAGACCTTAGAAAATCTGCAAGGCTGTGCCTCTTTGCAAATCTCTACATTGGTTGCCTTTCACTATTCCTAATCTACTGTTCCTATCTAAAAAATCTTTATACTACAGTAGTTTCTCCTACAACTCCTCATCTGCTGCTTTTTCTCTCCCAATCATTGCATTGATTCCTGCAATAACTCTACATCAGCCTCTGCTTCTAGCATATCCCCACACTGGCTCCTCCCACAATTTTCTCTTCTGCTGCTCCTCCTCTATGCAAATTTCTTAACTGTTTTCAACATTGTTCTTCATTTGTTGGTCTTCTCCACAGATCTCTGCATTGGCTTCTCCTACCATTCCTCATCTGCTGCTTCTTTCTGCGAATTGTGCAAAAATATTGTGCCAATTTCTGCAAAAAAAAAAAAAATGTGACATCTGAGATCTAGATTTGAATGTAATTTCTCCAAAGATCGTTTGCATTGTAACGGACATTTTCGACCTAAAGCAAAATTTTCACAAAAATGTAACAGATTTTTTGAAAGACTTTGAATTCAGGTATGCAAATGAGTTTGATGCAGGTCTGTGACGGAAATCTCTTGTCAACCCACAGCCTCACCTACCCCATCCTCATTCTGCTGACGCTCATAATGCGTGTAACAGACACCGATGGAGAAGTGATCCCCATGTCTATATTACTAGTGCTTGGCTGGTTGTATGTCTTATATTTTGCACGTGGGTTTCAGATGCTTGGTCCTTTCACCATTATGATCCATAAGGTAAGTGTCTCTGTACTTACTGTCTGGCGCTCCGAACTTACTGTCTACAGTATAAAGACACTGATTTATATTTGATCTGAGGAAACAGACTGTGTTCCGCGAAACGAGTTATCATTGATAGTGTCTGATGAATAATAAACCTTTTGTTTGAAATTGGCTTTGCCCCTTCCTTTGTGGTAAGCCATTTTTATTATTTATATTTTTTGCTATTTTTAGTCACATAATATAGATATATCGTTCATTCACCACCACCACCACCTATTTTTTGGGGCGCCTTCTCCCTCCCAGTTAGTATCTAAAGTTACAAAGAGAGAAGGATTAAGGTGGGACACCATAACTATGTATAATGCAGTAGTGATGAGCGAAATTTCATGTTTTTGTGTATCCAACACAATTTGCAGTTATGACACAAAAATTGTAATTCATGATTATCAGGAAATTCGTAATTTGTAATTTTGTTTTGTAATTTTGTGTTAATTTGAAATGTTGTGTCTAATTTTGTTAATTTTTTTAAAAATTTACATGAAATTATGAGTAATATGAAACCATAATTTCATGGTACTTTCAGTTATGAAAATTTTAGGAGTTATGAATAATCACAAAATTGTGAGTCATCACAAAAACCATCATAATTATGAAACATTTGTGTATGGTTGTAATTACATAAAAATTTTGCGTTATTTTTTGTGATTCAAATTTTTCCATTGTAATCACGAAAATTATGCAAACTTTTGCAAAATGTAATTGGCACATTTTGTTCATCACTATAATGCAAATGCCAGTGGATCTGTGAATGATCTGTGTCTTAGCACTCGGATTGTGTGCATGGCATCTCTGGGAGTGTGAAAAGATCTTACAATGTCTCTCCTTCCACAGATGATCTTTGGAGACTTGCTGAGGTTCTGCTGGCTGATGGTGGTGGTCATTTGTGGCTATGCTACCGGTACGAGGAGAAATATTAAAATGTACTAGTTATGGTTTTCTGACATGGATTAAAAATGTTATTTTACAGTGAAGCGTGTAACGAGGGATCTGCTAACAACCTTTGTTTTCTAATAATTATAACCCTCCTATCCCCCTTATGCATACAGGCAAAAAAGACACCCAGAGATACTACAGTCAAACCAAACCATATTCTCACACAGAACCCTCTCTCTACTGAGTCCAACTACCCCCCCCCCCCCCCTTCTTGACGTCAAACCCTAACCGCCCAAACCACCCCTCACCCCTTAAGAAACCCCTCTCTAGCAACACCTAACCTTAAAACCCACCTCACATACGCCTAGGCTTAACCGACTCCCGCTGCAAAACCCACTACAAAACCTCAAATAGCCCACACTGCCTTTTTGTGCACCACAAGCACCTGCTATTTGTAGCTGCAGTTTGCATACTGGGTGGTCCCAGTGCCCAAATTTCCCATAGGAGTCAATCTTAATATTGCCCGAATTTCCTACAACCCCCTTACCTCATACATAGCCTACTGTTGTGTGAAAGTGACATATGGTGACCTAGAAGTGCTCATAGTAGCTGTTATGGGGGCCAGGAGCATGCAACAACCAGTCTCTAACATTTAGTCATTTGTTTTGTTTATTCACCCTGTTACAGCAGACATGGGTGAATGCATAACTCAAGTTATGTGGAAGAGTTCAGTAGATGCTTATGAAAATTAGAGCCTGCAGAGGTGTGCTCAGCATTGCTGAATCCAACCTGGGTAATCTGGTGAAACTCTATAACCTTTCTCCCCAGCTGGAACTCACCAATGCTATTTTTTTTTTTTTGCACTATGCACATGCATTATGCTTTGCTATTAAACTCTAATAGGCAAAAAATTACACAAAATTACAAATGGATTACAAAAAATCAGATGACTGTCCAAATTGTAATTAGCAGATTACGACCATCACTACCAGAGAACACTAAGAAGGGGCGTACTTTCAGGCTGGTTTCACAGAGGGACGTTAAAGTCCCACGTTACAGCAGCCAGTAACGCAGCCTAACTCACAGCACTGTAAAGTCAGTTGTGCTGTTCACAGTGTACACGTTGCGTTACATAGTAACACAGCACGTTTAAACAAAGTGCTGCATGCTGTACGTTATACTGGCTAAGCCACTCTAGATTGTTTGCACATGCTCAGTAATGTTGGAGGAGAAGATCTCCCCTCCTCCTCCGCGGCCAGCCACATGGCTAATAAATATTCACTGCTCTGTGGTGACTCGTGGTGGGACTGTAGTGTTGTCCGGATCATGAACAAATCGTTTATTTGATCCGGATCTCTTTTGTGAGTCGAATCATCCGGATCATCACAATGAAAGATTTGGTTCACAGTGGATGTCTGTCTGGAAGAAACAGGAACATACAGAATGTACAGTGCAGGGAAAGTCCTGTCCTGCTAGTCATTTCACCCCCAGTCTGCTTCCCTAGTAAAATGATTCGGTTCAAAGATCCAGATCTTTTCAATGATCCGATTCACATGATCAGAATCCTTAAAAAGATCCGGACTTCCTATCACTATCCTGGAGCAGCTGCTTTGAGAGCTGCATAACGCAGCTCAATCTGACGTCCAACTTCAACACCACCATGCGTTGCATTAGGGGCACGTTATGCGACCATAACGTCCCTTAAAATGCAACGTCTTGGTCGGAAAGTAGCCTGAAAGCTCAGTGGTACCATGCTTATAGGTGTGGGGGAGGAGTTCAGTTAAAATTGTTTTGTTATTAACTAAATGCCTTCTTCTATAGTAAAATGAATGGATTGCTTAAATTAATAATGAATGCTTACCTCTTTCTACCCTGCCAGCTTTTTATATCATGTTTCAAACAGAGGATTCAACCCAGTTTGGCTACTTCTACAACTATTTCATGTCCATCTTTACCACGTTTGAGCTGTTCCTCAACGTCATCAATGCTCCCACCAATTACTCTGTGGACCTTCCCTATATTTTCCACACTGTGTATTTCTCCTTCACGATCATCGCCAACCTGCTCATGCTGAACCTGCTGATTGCCATGATGGGAGACACGCACTGGAGGGTGGCGCAAGAGAGGGATGAGCTGTGGAGAGCTCAGGTACTGTACAGACAATGCTATTCCCTCTGGAACTTCAACCAGTAGGATTATCTAAACCAAATTTTGGGTTGAATTTAAATTTGTATTAATGGGGGCAGAGCTTGACCCTCCATTAGACCTTTACAACTTAAAGACAGTCTGAAGTGATAATATTTTTTTAAAATAAATTACATTTCAAAAATCACTTACTTTGAGGATGCTGTTCCCCCTGTTTTCAGTCAACTGAGCCCTTTCATTTTCATTTTATTACATTTTTAAAAATCCAGGACTACCTAAAATGGCCGCAACCCCTCTTCCTGTTTCTGGGTCACTGCTCAAGCCTGGCTAAATAATTTAGCTAGTATTGTAAATTTTTTCTGCCTTTTCACTCCCTTGTGTACACAGGAGAGTCCAGCGCTGTGCATCTCGCAGCTTCTCGGTCACTGCAGCTGTATGACTCACCAGCTCTGTGTAAGGAGTCTCACGGGCACGGGGGGGGGGGGGGGCGAGCATGATGGGGGCAGAATAATTAAGGGCAGAGTGAGCAGGGAGGTGGTTGGCATATCTAGGGAAGATAGCGCCTATGGCAAGCACTGTAACTGCGCCCCCTTGGGAAAACCCACAGCTCCTGGGGGAGGGGGGTGGTGTTGAGTGAAGGCTAAAGAGGAAAGGGAGGTATAGGAGGAGGAAATTAGGGGTTAGGAGGCAAGATAGAGCTGAAGGGATCGAATGAGGGATGAGAAGAAAGGGGGAGGGATAAGGAGGATAGAGAGGGCTGGGGAGGAGGAAATAAGGGATAAGGAGGAAGTAGAGGAATAGTGAGGGAAAGAGGGATAAGGAGATAGGCTGGGGTAAGGGAATGAGTGGTAAGGAGGAGAGAGAGTGCTGGGGGAGGGAATGATGGATAAGGAGGAGATAGAGAGGCCTGGGGAGGGAAAAGGAGGAAAGAGAGAGCTTAGGAGAGGGAATAAGGGATAAGAGCAAGGGAGAGGGCTGGGGGAGGGAATGAGGGATAAGGAGAAGAGAGGGCTGGGGGGAAGGAGGGAATGAGGGATAAAGATGAGAGAGAGAGAGGCTACTTATACTGAAAAGGAAGGGGGGGAGGGTAGAGACAGCTACCTATACTGCAGAGAGGGGTGGGGTCTGTTTTTGTGGCCACAATTAGTTAGCCACCCCAACTTAAGGGATGAGGAAAGAGAGAGCTGAGGAAAAGGAATGAGGGATAAGTAGGGGGGAGAGAGGGCGGAGGAGAGGGAATGATGGAAAGGAGGAGAGAGGGCTGGTGGGGGGGGGGGGTTGAGGGATGAGGGATAAGGATGAGAAAGAAGCTTCCTATAGTGAAAAGGGGGGGGGAGAAGAGACAGTTACCTATACTGTAGAGAGGGGGTGGGGTCTATTTTAGTAGTCACAATTATTCAGCTGCCACAATTAAACAGATTATTTATACCTACCTCGGAGTTCATGCTGGATCACAACACAGAAGATAAGTGGCATGCTGCTAAGGCTCCTCTACTGTAGAATCCTCTGGATCCATGTTGCCTAGTTATTCTGCATGCCTCATAAACAGGTGTGACAGATTATGCAGTGTTCCAGCTCTCATTTCCCCACCACCTGTACGGTGTAACACAGAAGTTGAGTGACAGGCAGATTTGCATCTCTCCCCTTCTGGCAGCTACTCTGTAATCCTCCGGCTGGGTCTGTTCAGAGAAGCAGGACGACAGAGCCAGGCAATTGTAGAGCAGCTGTGGAGGGGGAGAGATGCAGATCTGCCTGTCACTGAACTTACCCATGTGGTGAGGAAATGGCTGCTGTAATGTATATTGTCCCCAGCAGTTGAGGGGAAGAGAGGGATAGCAGGCAATACTGAGCTGCACAAGTTATAGACGGTTAATACTGAGCTGCAGGATTCCCCAGCAGAGAAGCCCTGAGCAGCCGGTCACTGATCATCTGTGCTCAGCAGTATGATGGCTACAGGACCTGCGGTAATACCATCAAACAGCTGAAGGGAAGGGGGGAGGGAAGCTGCTACGTCCCCCCACAATGATACAAACGCTGCAACTCTTCTGTGTTCTTGTGTTCTCTGCGCAAGACAGGGAGCAGGAAGAGAGAACTGCGCCCCCTCAGTGCCTGGAAGGAGGTGGCGCCCAGGGCATTAGCCATGCCTGCACGTCTGTAAATACGCCTTTGCGGTGGATATAGGCACACCAAGACGCAGAGCTACTGCACACAGCTCTGCCTCCTCCTGCCCTTTCATGTCAGCAAAATCTACGACCTGAAAAGTCGTAGGATTTTGCCTGTGAATTTCGGCGGCATAAGCAGCTCGTATTACAATGGGGAAAAGGGTGATTCTGCTTGGCTCATGAATATAAAGCTGAGTCAAGTGAAAAAACGTGTAAAAAAGAGACTTCAGTGTCTCTTTAACATTGCATATCCAGCTCAAGTTCTTTATCCATACCTGCTGTGCTGTGAGGGTCAACAATATGGTGTTTGTGTCTGAATTTATAACAGGAAAAAAAATCTGAAGTGTCACCCAGAAGATCTTGTTTAAAAAATGGATTTGGCCTGATGCATCCCTTTTGATGGTAGAAGAGTCTATCTTTTTTTCTTTGTTTTTTCTTTTTTTTTGGGGGGGGGGGGGGGGGGTTTGAGGTGAAGGTAACAGGACACTGACATGAGATGTGAAGCAAATTTCTGCATAACGTTCTCAAAGTAATTCTGTAAGGAAGAATGTGCCCTTGTTGGGAGATACTTATTGGGAGGGGGAAGCCTCTGAATCCTAAAGAAGCTTCTCTATCCTCTTAAGCCTTGGGGATTCAGTGCTGGCGGCTCCAAACATTGCGTGGCAGTATTATTCACCTATCCCTGCTCCTGTGCAGTTGCAGTACAAGCTTCCCCTCGGGCTCGAGTAGAAAATGCCCAGTCCGGTTTTCTCTCTTGCACAGTCACGAGTTTGCCCGTACCTACACAGTAGAGCAGACCTGATCAGGCTCGGCTATTTCCGCCGGAGCCAGAGAGGACGCTTGTGCTGCACCTGCATAGGAGCGAGGATAGGTAAATATTGCTGAGTGCTGAAGCCCCTGCTGTGCTTGTCATTGGATTTTTGTCGACTGCCAGTGCTGGATCTTTGAGGCTGCAGAGGACGGAGGAATCCTCATTAGGATCAAGAGGCCTCCTCCTCCCAAGGTAAGTAACAGGGGTACTTTATTGTCTTACAGTTTCTCTTTAAGGACATACATACTTCCAGAGCAGCTGACAAAATGTTGATCTCAAACAATACCCTGAGCCCCTTGGTAGTTGGAACAGAGTATGGGTGTGGCATTTTTTTGAACGTAAAATGAATGCCAGTAACTATAACAAACACAATAATGTATACTGCCTTTGTTTCTCCAGATAGCTGCAACTACAGTAATGTTGGAGCGAAAACTCCCCAAATTCCTTTGGCCTCGATCAGGTGTCTGTGGAACAGAATATGGTTTAGGAGACCATTGGTACCTCCGGTGAGTTATAGGGTTTTCCATTAGCCTTATTTATTCAGTCATTCTTAATATATGTTGTAATTTTCACATTTGCTGCCAGGATTTCTGTGAGATAGAGAAGATCCACCTAGACATGAAAGAGGGTGTGCTACATATGAAAGAGCAGGATGAACATGGGGAGCATGACAAAGGGAAATGATGCTCAAGAAAGGGGTTGCTGGACATGGATGATGCACACGGAAGAGGGGGCTGCACATGGAATGGGAGGGGCACGACCTCACAAGAAAAGGGAGCCACAACATACATGGCCTAGGGGGACAAAAAGTATACAACCGGTCTTGCTCCTTTTAATTCCTATGCTTTGTTATTACTTGGACTGTACTCAGCAGTCTTACCGCTATAATAAAAACAAATATATACAATGTAATATCTCACCTATAAGGGTAGTGGGCCTAAATAAAATAAAGTTAACAATATTCATTTATAAACCATTTAGTCAGTGTTTGCCCGTTGTTAAATTTTACCTCACCCATCATTTACATCCTTCAATTTAGATTAATGCTGCCATCATTATTGCTGGTAAGTTGATTTGTTGTGGGATCAGTGTCGGACTAGGACAATAGGGGCCCATCAGGAAAGCTTTAGCCTGGGCCCCCCTCCCCTCCCCCCCCCCCCCCCCCCATTTTGGGCTCACATACGCATGTACTCTAGAAATTTTGCACATATATATGCCGTATTTATAATTTGATAGGGCATTAGATTATGGTAGGGAATAGATTGTGAGCACTTCTGAGGACAGTCCCCAACAGCAAAATTAAATGGGAGTCACCACGCACTAGAACCTAACAAAAAATACACAAAATAAGTAGCGGTGTTATTCACAGAAATTGGGTCCGACCAGATTCATTTTAGATAAAATAATCAAGTAGTTACATGCCTCATGATAATTCAACAAGTAGTCAAATGGCGCAAAATAAAAAGGTCTATAAGTGTCCCCAGTTAGGTAAACAGGTCTAAGTGCCCCCAGTTTGGAAGGGGGAAGTGAGCACAGAACGGCAATACCCCTCCCCCCCCTCAGTTTAGGTAGGAAGGTCTATAAGTGTCCCCAGTTAGGTAGGCAGGTGAGGTTTAAGTGCCCCCAGCCTGGAAGAGGGGGCAGTGGGGGCAGAGCGGCAGGGAGGGGGGAATCCTCCCCCCTCCCTCACCTAGACCCCCCTTCCCCCAGTTTGGGTAGGCAGGTCTATAAGTGTCCCAAGTTAGGTAGGCAGGTCTAAGTGCCCCCAGCCTGGAAGGGGAAGTGAGCACAGAGGGGCAAGGAGGGGGGAAGCCTCCCCCCCTTCCTTACCTAGACCCCCCCCCCCCCAGTTTAGGTAGGAAGGTCTATCAGTGTCCCCAGTTAGGTTGTCAGGTGAGGTCTAAGTGCCCTCAGCCTGGAAGGGGGGGCAGTGGGCACAGAGCAGCGGGGAGGGAAGGAGGGAAGGAGCCTCCCCCCTCCCTCACCTGGAACCCCCCCAGTTTAGGTAGGCAGGTCTATAAATGTCCCCAGTTAGATAAGCAGGTCTAAGTGCCCCCAGCCTGGAAGAGGGGGCAGTGGGGACAGAGCGGCAGGGAGGGGGGAATCCCCCCCCCCCCCTCCCTCACCTGGAACTCAACCTCCCCCGGTTTAGGTTGGCAGGTCTATAAATGCCCCCAGTTAGATAGGCAGGTCTAAGTGCCCCCAGCCTGGAAGGGGGAAGTGGGCACAGAGCG